>NW_027641604.1:0-222000 GCF_949987615.1 Pollachius pollachius
GCCCGCTCATATGACCACCGCACCTCTCCACCAATCACATTTCACCCCCCACCGACCCACACACACACATACACACAGATGCCGGATGCACAGATGTACGGCTGCACCTCACAGAGACGCACCATCTACCGGAGCCTTCATGCAGAGGGCTGTGGACCCATGACTTAACCTCTGAGTTTCATAGATCACCTCGTTAACACCGGAGGCGCTAGACGCAGCTGACATACTTCAGCCGTGAATCGATATCCAATGTTCAGAAAGAAACACAACATCCTGGCAGTCCAGTTCTTACACCAGCATGGGCTTCCGCTTTTATCTAGAAGGTTGTAGGACTTTGGCTGTTAGAAGCGATACTGTAGAATATGTTTTTTTGTATTTCATATAAACTTTATGAATTCTACTAAAAATAAAAAACATGTGTTTTAAGTATCGCATTGCGATAAGCAGTAATCATGTACAATATAACTCTTACCACCTTACCAAAACAACCGTTATAATTTAGACACACTCGTGGACTGAAAGGCTAAAAGGCGGATCAGCGAAAGAAGAAAGAAATCTCAAACTACAGACACAAATAAATAGATTTGGTTGTTGGACGATAATTAACAGTTACACATCTAGTTATTGTTTGTTTTGGTCCAAAGTGGTCGTCATGACGCCAGCCATGTTTGTGACTCCAAATGGTATTACAGAGAGGGGGGGGTTGCCACGACGACTGCTTACCAGACAACAACATGGGGTCCTTGTCGGCAGACTTGCGGACGTGGTCGGACTCGCCGGTCAGGGAACTCTCGTCCAGCTTCATGTCGTTACCCTGGATCAGAATACCGTCGGCAGGCAGGAGGTCACCTGAGGGGGAGGAAGAGGAGGAGGAGGAGGAGGAGGGGGAGGAGGGGGAGGAGGGGAAGGAGGAGGAGGAGGAGGAGGAGGAGGAGGGGGAGGAGGGGGAGGAGGGGGAGGAGGAGGAGGGGGAGGAGGAGGAGGAGGAGGGGGGAGGAGGAGGAGGAGTAAGAGGAGGAGGAGGGGGAGGAGCAGGAGGAGGAGGGGGAGGAGGGGGAGGAGGGGGAGGAGGAGGAGGTGGAGGGGAGGAGGAGGTGGAGGGGGAGGAGGAGCAGGAGGAGGAGGAGGTGGAGGGGGAGGAGGAGGAGGGGGGAGGAGGAGGAGGAGTAAGAGGAGGAGGAGGGGGAGGAGCAGGAGGAGGAGGGGGAGGAGGGGGAGGAGGGGGAGGAGGAGGAGGTGGAGGGGGAGGAGGAGCAGGAGAAGGAGGGGGAGGAGGGGGAGGAGGAGGAGGTGGAGGGGGAGGAGGAGGAGGGGGAGGAGGAGGAGGAGTAAGAGGAGGAGGAGGAGGGGGAGGAGGAAGAAAATAAGGAAGAGGAATTATGATGATGAAATAGGATGAAAGGTTCGGTAAGGATACTAATTTCCAAACGTGAAGAACAATTAGGATTATGAATCTTTAGGTACTCAGTCTTGTCTTTGAGATTACATTCTTTGCATTTTGATGTGGCGCTGCAGCATGCAATTTAAAGTCATTTTGTACACATGGATGTGACTTCAAGTTATCTGCACATTAACTTTCAGCGAATGAGCGGTGGTAAGTAGTTTGGTCTTTGGGTCCCAGAGGGAACGGACGGTCGCCCGCTCATTGGACCTCCTTCGGAAGTTATTAGACCAAATAATTGCAGAGGACAGTAGAAGAGATCGATATTCAGATAGTTTAACAATATGGAGCGCGCTCGTCTGACCTTCAAACCGAGTATTGTAGGACTTAATAAGCAGTGCTGTAGCGATCCAATGTGTAGAAGATTCCCATCGTCCCTTGGACTCTACTTCCTTCAGGGATCACGAATCAACAAATGCAAATGAATCACCACACTACTATTATTTATTATCGACCTATACACAACCTTTAGGCACACACCCTGAGCAGCCCTAAGTGCGATCCTCTGCCCTGAGATGAGGAGGATTCTAATTCAGAAGGACCCTTTAAACTGGCTATACCCGTCTCACAGTTCTGTACAGAGAGTCTGGGACACGGTGTCGATTAACTGTGTTAAGACCCGCCTACTCGTCTGGAAGAGGTCTTGATTGACATGCAAGCAGAACCAATCACGGACCGCATGGGCGTCTGGGGTATGGGAGGGGGTCTGGCTGGGGGTCTGGGGGTACTGACCGTACTTGACCTGGGCCACGTCCCCCACCACGATGTCGGCCACGGGGATCTGGATGACGGTGCCGTTGCGGACCACGGCGAAGCGCTGCTCCAGCTCGATGCGGCTCTGCAGCCCCCGGAACTGCTTCTCTTTGGACCAGTCGTTGAAGGCCGTCACCAGGACAACGCACACCACCGACAGCAGGATGGCCGCGCCCTCGATCCAGCCCGCCTCCGCCTCGCCCTCGTCCTCTCCCCCCGCCGCCATGTTCCCGCAAGCTGTGGGGGAGGGGGGGGGGGGGAGAGAGGGGGAGAGGAGGGGGGAGAGGGGGAGAGGGAGGGGGGAGAGAGGAGGAGAGGAGAGATGGGATAGAGAGGGGGAGAGAGAAGGGGGAGGGGGAGAGGGAGGGAGGTAGAGAGAGAAAGAGATAATCAAAAGGTTAGGAACACTCTCATAATAGATGCGGTAAACGTAAACTGTTAAAGTCCAGCATGTCTACTCAATTTGGATTGTATTTCATTATATTTGAATCACGTTTGATTATATAGGAAACAAGATGTCCAGACCAGCAAGGTGATCATGGAGGAGAGCATGTTTCAATAATGCTCTCCTCCATGATCACTCCACGCTTCAACCCCTGAGCTCTAACCCGAGAGCTCTAACCCCTTAGCTCTAACCCCTGAGCTCTCAGCTCTAACCCCTGAGCTCTAACCCGAGAGCTCTAACCCGAGAGCTCTAACCCCTGAGCTCTAACCCGAGAGCTCTAACCCCTGAGCTCTAACCCGAGAGCTCTAACCCCTGAGCTCTAACCCGAGAGCTCTAACCCCTGAGCTCTGAGCTCTAACCCCTGAGCTCTAACTGTGACATCAATGCTACACTATATCTTTGAGAAAACAATCCCACCTCCCAACCCGTATAATGCCACAACCCCAAGATTCAGGGCTGGGGTGGGGGTGCAGACTTACACTCAGTCTCTTCGCCGGGGGCCTGGTAGAAGGAGAGGCCCAGGGAGATGATGGCGGCGATCTCCAGGATGATGAGGGTGACGTCCTGAAGGGCCTCCCACACCAGCTGCAGGAAGGTCTTGGGCTTCTTGGGGGGGATGAAGTTCTGGCCGAACACCGCGGTGCGCTTCTCCAGGTCCGCCACGTTGTCCGAGAGACCTTGGGAGCGAAGGAGGAGGAACACGTCAAAGGGGTTTCCCAGGAGGAAGCTCTTCCTATCGGGATATTAGTTTTGATGATGTACTTTTTTTCCGCTGGGATCGCTGCAGTGTAAAAAAGTCAAACACGCACAGTGTGTCGTTACTTAGTCTGCTGGTCCGGCTTGGCTTATTCCCTGTCTCTGCAAAAGCCTTTGAGAGGATATCGGTGTTAGGTTAACCAAGGGCCGTGGAACTGCTTGAGGGAACCTGTCTCTGAAACTGTCCCTTGTGTGGTCACAGTGGCCATTAGCTGCTGTCATTAGCCGTTTTGCTGGTGGCTAAACTGTGTTTACACTGCATGTCAAGAGTCATTATGGTTACATGACGGCAGAGGATTTTTTAAGGACGTTGGCCGGGGTAGATGATCTCAACTGGTTACCGTTAGTGGTCGATTATTTAGCATGTTCTGCTTTTATCAAAGCCACATACAGTGGACACAGAGACACAAACAAACATCATTTAGCAGCATATAGGGGGCGAGGGAATCTTGCTCTTTGATGCATACCTTTACCTACCAGGTTAGGGTTAGTGTTAGCCACTAGACGACCCTTTCCCTGGATATTTCTGAAAATGATGTGTGTGTCAGTAGTAACGCTATGACCCTGGACAACTCAATCCTAACACTGAGTTCCAGAATTAGAAGAGCTGTGGCCCATTGTTCGTACACAACTGACCCTGGGTTCAGTTTCTGTACGCGCCCACAAAACTGCGGTTGGAGAGTTTTCAAACATGGCGGGAGACATCGCATATTTGTCGTACCTCTTAAAAAGATCATAGTATTTTACATATTCCTCCCAATAGTCAAACATCGCCCGGTAATTTGTTTAATCTTTTTTTCCAACCCCCAGAAAATAAATCCATGCTTTGTTCAATCTTCCATCTTTAGATCCCTTTCTTTGATCCCTTTTTTATGAAAAGGAGGAAGAACGTTCTCAGTCCAGGAGATGGAGATTCAGTTAAGACCTCGGGCCTCTGCATTTGTATCCTCTCCAACATCCCAAAGGAATATCTCTCGGAGGATAACAGCCTCATAGACATAAGAATAGTACACTAAACGGCCCTAAGGCTCCTAGACAGGGCAGGAGGGATCTCCTCTTTCTAATCACATGCTTGCTTCCTTCCAGGTGCCGCCAGAGCCCAGGCTCATACATATCAACAATGATAATATAATGTGGAAGTTGTCTGCAGATATGGCATTTAATGGACGCAGCACAAGGATACATATTCCCTATATCGTAGATCTTTTGGGGAGTGGAAGGACAGAACATGTAGGAATAGGCTAACTGGAACGAAAGGGGGATTCCTCTTCCTAGGAGCACATGGATCCCTTTGCACCCTCAGTATGGGACCAAAGCTGTTCTCATGGAAAGGGTGTAGCGTTAAACACCTTGATCCGAGTGCTAAATACTGCTGGAGAAGGACATCACCCTGTGGAGATGGAGCCCCTAAAGCCCCAGATTTATTTACAGCAAGATCTAAATTGCAGTGTTAGCAAGGGATGTCGAACTGCTGTGACGGGTCATCTGTGACCGCAGTCCATGCGGTAACCCCCCCACCCCAGGGGGGTCCCTGTGCCATGCGGGGTAAGTCTGAGCTGGGCTGGGGGTGTCCTAGCAGGGCCCGGGGCGAGTATGTATCATCGGAAGACTCACAGTCACACGGTAGCTGAGCTCTCGGGCGTTTAAGACGCACACGGAGGGCTGTTGGTTTAACGGCGTCACGGTGGGAGACGTCGAGGCCCAGGGTAAAAGCAGGCGATCGTCCGCTGATATCGCCCCCCCATCGCAGGCCGCGGTGTGTTGGGGCAGGGACGGCTTCGTTTGGCTGAGCGCCCTGCGCACTCTGCTGCAGTCGAAGCCCAACGAGGCTCAGAGCCCTGACCTCGTTAGCACCTCCGGGGCCAAGAGGAGCGGCCAACAGTTACCATTCCAACACCCTCACAAAGCTCACCCAAGTGGCGCTGATTACACCTTACAGTAGGTCTGAATAAATTCACCCCTTCACTCCCCATGAAGTGTAACAAGGCTGGATTGAGGAGAGCCCCCCCCGACTCACTAGTGAGATGGATTGGCCATGGAAGGGAGACAGATGGTGAAGTCAGTGTGTATGTGTGTGTGTTTGTGTGTTTGTGTGTGTGTGTGCGTGTTTGTGTGGGGGTGCGTTTGCGAGGACAGGCTGTTACCCCAAGCGCCCCCCCCCGCTACTACCATGTCTGTTTGTCACTTCATTCCACCTGACGGACGGGTGGAGGGAGAGAGAGATGCCCCCCCCGGTGAAGTCACCGCTGATTGAAACAACTTCATTCACACAAAGACAAGCTCCTGACCATTTTAAACTACCAATCTGATTTATGAAACCTAACCTAACCCTAACCTTAGGGCTCAAGGGTGCAGGGAGATGGCGGGCGTTGGGGTTTGAACCCGGAACTTCTACCCTGGACCTTGGATTCATTACACCCTAGATCTACTAAATACTGCCCACCTGCACAGCTTTTAAGAGACTTCTTATGAAGATGATTTTAACCCCCTGGTACGCTCATGCAACACCACCCGCTAAGCACTCTGGGTAATTATAGTCTCTTTAATTAATTATATTAATTATACATGGATGTGCCTGAATTCGTTTTGATGCTGTTTTTTGAAGTGCGTTGGCATCTTTTGTATTAATAATTGTCGTCCCATTCGTCATAAAAAGACTTTCATCTCAAATTACAAGATGTAGCCATTTAAATCAATTAAGACAGAAAGGCGATTGATGGATCAAAAAAGCTTAAAGCCTTCAACTGCAATTCAATTGGTTTTATGTTCCTGCAGCAAATCACCACCTACAACACAAGCTGGTTTGACTGTAAGTCAATGCACAGGCATCTCTCTGCTAATGCAGTACAGTTCTCTCCATAACCTTCCACTACAAAAGACCAGTTCATGTTGCCCGTGGAGAGAGAGGGGGAGGGAGAGGAGAGAGAGAGAGAGAGAGAGAGAGAGAGAGAGAGAGAGAGACAGAGACAGAGAGAGAGAGAGAGAGAGAGAGACAGAGACAGAGACAGAGACAGAGAGAGAGACAGAGACAGAGACAGAGGAGAGAGAGAGAGAGAGAGAGGAGAGAGAGAGAGAGACAGAGAGAGAGAGGAGAGAGAGAGAGAGAAAGAGAGAGAGAGAAAGGAGAGAGAGAGAGAGAGAGAGAGAGAGACAGACAGAGACAGAGACAGAGAGGGAAAGCACTTTGTAGAACAGGACTTTCATGCCTGTCCATCACTCCTCTCTCTCTCTCTCTCTCTCTCTCTCTCTCACACCCACCCAGTCGCTGATGGCGCCTTAGTAGCTTAGCAACCTAACGTGTAAGCCTTGCACATCGTCTAAAGTTATGTAGAAAGAAACGAGAGCGAGCTGCAGATTATTTAAATGCCGTGACTATCTCGGTAAAACAATGTACAGAATAAGGTCTCATTTGATTTGTTTTAATTCCACCCAAGAATGTTTGGGCCAGTGTGAGGTGCACCCTGACGGCGGTTATAGTAAGGGGCCGATTGATCCAGGATCTATTTTTACTTTATAGGGCGACAGAGGGTTATATATCACAGTCAGCTAACATACAGGGAGACTGCGTACATGGGAGATTAGACCTCTGAAAGGTCCAGATACACACACTAACAGAGGAACACACACACACACACACACAAAGAAGAACACACACACACCATTAGCTTAATGTGCTGGTAAGGAGAATGATGTCACCCTGTAGGGAACAGTCTGTAAGCTGGTCCCAGGTAGACCCAGGTAGACCCAGGGAGACCCAGGGAGACCCAGGTAGGGTTAGGGTTAGGGTTAGGGTTAGACCCAGGGAGACCCAGGGAGACCCAGGTAGGGTTAGGGTTAGACCCAGGTAGACCCAGGTAGACCCAGGTAGGGTTAGGGTTAGGGTTAGACCCAGGTAGACCCAGGTAGTGCTGCTCTGCCATTGGGATACTGGGATCCTGCAAGTTTGCTGCAGAAAATGATTTGAGGCAAAAAATAAATGTGCACACGGTGCAGTTCTGGAGAGATTACACCCATGGTTAGGGTTAGGCTTACACCCCTACACACAATGTCACAAGGAGGAGAGCAGTTAGTTACTAACTAATGCCAGCCGCTAAAGTGCATGTGGATCAAAATAAGTTGTGGGCAAAAGTCATTAAGTGATGCCTTTAGGAACCTGAAAGGACTTAGTAGAAGAGAGACAGTGCTTCAAAGTGTTCTTAATTTGCCAACATGACCAAACTCTTTCTTTTTTATTAGCATTGTGCAGTTTGCATTGAGTGCAAAGCATCAAGTATCTTTGATTGACCATCAGTAGGCTAAAGAGAAAAGGATCATTTTAACGGCAGTTGAATGCAATTCCCCAAACTAACACCACAATCACTACTGCTAACAATAAGAATGGGAATTACTGTTAATGTCATTATTTTAAAAGCAGTTTAAACTGCATTCCCTAAACTACGACCAGCTCTTATAGCAATAACAATAAAACCTAATTTCAACAGTTTGATTGAATTTCCAAAACTATCCCCACCCAAAACCCAATTTGAATTTGAACACCAGTTAAATTGAATTGCCATCACCTTGAATTATAAATTGAAGTTGTATTAAATTCCCCAAACTACGACCATGAACCGCTTCAATTTGAATTAAAGTCCCCCAAACCACCCCCACTCCAACCCCCCCCAGGAGTGAGGGGCCCCATGGGGGCCCGGGGCCCCATGGGGGCCCGGGGCCTAGCGTCCACTCACCGTCCGTGGGGGAGGTCTTCAGGCGGTGGCAGAGGCTCTCCGTGTCCGTGTACATCTCCTGGATCTTCTGCAGGGCCTCGGGCCCCCGCAGCTCCATGAGGTCCCGGAGGTCCTCCAGGGTCGCCCCGAAGTCTCCGGCGTGGTTCACCTCCACGCCGGAATCCACCGGGCTCGTCACGGCAGCCATGGTCGGATGAGGAGGGGGGGGGGCTTGGACTGTCTTTATCCCTCTAAAGGGGTCCCTATCGGGGGCGGAGAGGAGCGGGGGTCCTGGATGTGTGTGGTGGACACTCTGTGGGGTGGGGGTCAGATGTATCTTCTAATGCTCCCTAACGCTGGGGCTGCCCGTCTGTCTGGGGGTCTCTGCCGCGAGCCGACTCCGGGAGCATCTTCACCTCATGCCCTCGCTGTCGTCGGCAGGGACAGACGATGGAAGAACATCTGGGGCCAATGGGGGACTTTGTATTTCCTACGAGTCACTGATGAGATATCAAAGTGTGAAAGACACTTTTGCCTACACATTTACGTCGAATAAATTGTATCTTTGTATTAAATATGATCTAATGTGTCTTCTGTGTGGTTCTGTGAGGAGATCAAACCGTTCCATGGGGAACAGTTAAATGGTGGACTTTCATAGGAAGGTCTGGAGAGGGGAGGCTGTTCAATGAAGATGGAAACATCTAGAAGCTGTGAACAGAGACAGAGACGGTAGGAATGCTCATTAATGCCCTGAAGAAGTAAACGCTCTTTGTTGCGAAAGTAAAAAATATGACTTGTCTAGCTAGCACGTGAATAATGTGTCTTTATTTTGGGCTGAAGGTTGTGAAGCAAACAAATATTACTTTACCGGCGTAACATTTAAAATTTTGTAATTGCTGACTCTGCAATGAAGTGAGTTCAATCTTGTTCCATGCCCTCATTATTCATATTTATATAAAATTAACAGCTGACCAAATCTTGGTTGAAAGACAGACAGACAGTATAGATAAGATAGATTATTAGACGGACAGACCGACCGCCAGACAGACAGACAGACAGACAGACAGACAGACAGATAGATAAAAAGATAGATAGATAGATAGATAGATAGATAGATAGATAGATAGATAGATAGATAGATAGATAGATAGATAGATAGATAGATAGATAGATAGATAGATAGATAGATAGATAGATAGATAGATAGATAGATAGATAGATAGATGGACAGATAGACATACAGACAGACAGAAGGACAAATAGAAAGATGCATCGATAGGAAGGCCACAAAAAACTGACAGATACAGAAAGATAAAATGCTTTTGAACGCCGTGAATCGTGATGCCCAAATGAAACGAGCCAATCAGAAGCGAGAATCCCTTTCCGCCAGAGATCCGTGCTAGCGGCGCCTCGTCAGAGACACTAGAGTACTCCCCTGTCCTCCGGTCCACCCGTCGCACCGTACCGCAATTCCATGTATAATGAATGGTCAGAGGCAAAAACCTCCCGTGTCGATAATCAACACGGACGTGCAGCACCGAAGGAGCGGGAGGCGGTGCTGAGGAGGCGGGATAGCGGATGGATGCCCTTACTCTAACCTTCACGTAGCGCTGGTTAACCTTGGTCTCCACAACCCCACACCACACCGCCATCCCTCGCTCGATGACAGGGGATCTTCCTCCTCACGCACGGGGGCTGTTCTAGACTCGATATAATCGAAGATTTGTCCTTTTTTTAAATTGCAGAAATTCAACTAAGTGTGGGCTTTTCGAGGGGTTGTCGTGGGGACAGATTCCCACTCGACTCAAAGAGAACCAGACCCATCAGAATGCATCACACGTAGTGATTCTATACCGTCCAGGTCCAAACAGGTCGTCGTCTCCTCCGGGGCGGGAGAACAAGTTGTCGCGGGGTTCTGACGAGGGGGGGCCGGATTCTACTGCAAGGTTATTCCCCGAGACACCGGCTCCTCAACGTGAAAAAAATAAATAAATCTCTGCCAGAGAAGCCAGATAGGCATTACAGGCTAGTCCTATCGTCTAAATGCCCCTAGCCCCCCTTTCTATCATCCGGCCGAGAGCATAAAGCAACAGAGCACTGCGGGAGTGTGCAGGTTGAGTCCTCACTATGAGTTGTCATTTAAAGGAATTTATATAACCGCTAGAAAGAGGCCTGGTGGATGGAGCTTTATGGAGGAATGCTTTGAGCAGGAGGCTTTACAGCCCATCCGCACCACGGATCATAGCACGACAGGTTCATCTCTAACATGATGCCCGGGTTTTGTGCTGGCTGCTGCTGCAGCTGCTGCAATAGTAAGAATTATTATGATTATTATTATTACAATAATCATGATAATCTCAATAATTAAAATATAAAAATCGTATTAATCATAATCAAATGCAGGCTATGTGCTATTTAGGACAAACCTTGCAACACACCATGGAATTTTAAAGCGACAGAAACGAGAGTGAGGCTAGTCACTTTAAATACTCACCCGTCCAAGGACAGACGTGGGATATTATAACCAGCCTGGCTTGCCTTTAAATTCCGCTCACATCCGATAGCAACAACACACAAAAAAACGTGAGTATTTGCGTGTTTGTGAGGCGGACAAGCGAGCGAGGTCCCATCTGTTGTGGCCACAATGAACAGACTAGAGACACTGACTTTGGGATTCCTCTAATGCGGAAGGGAAACAGCCCGGCCAGATGTGAATGTGTTTGCATAAGATGATGATAGGGTTATTGTAGACCCGGCGGCAGCAGGCATCCTCCTGTAGCCTACATATACCCTCTCTTCCTCTTGTTTTTTTTTGTCACAACATTTGCCGATTTTGTTTTAATTTATTGCAATGTTTTCGCCCCGTCAAAGCAGCACAGACATTATCAGCAGATCATACCCTGAAGAAAAGGTGTGCTCATATTATGAGTCTACATGCTTAGCAAAAAAAAAGATGCTGCGCTTACCGCACCCGTCCAGTGATGGCAACGCTAACATGGATCTGCTCTGCGACGGATGTGAGGGGGAGGGGTCGACAGCACTGAGCCGCTGCTGCGCTTGCGGATCTCTCACGGAGTTGCGAGCTGATCCTCTCTCTCTCTTTATCTCTCTCTCCCCTCTCTCGCTCCCCTCTCTATCTCGCACTTTCTCTCTCTTTTCTCTCTCCTCTCTCCCTTCTCTGTCCCCTCTCTCTCGATCTCTCTCTCTCCCCCCTCTTTTGCTCTCCTCTCTTCCTCTCTCTCGCTCTCTCCCACCTCTCGCTCTCTCTCCCCTCTCACTCTCTCTCTCCCCCCTTTCTCTCTCTCTCCCCCCTCTCTCCTCACCCCTATCTCTCTCTCCTCTCACCAATCTCTCTCTCCCCTCGCTCTCTTCTCTCCCCTATCTCTCGCTCCCCTCTCCCTCTGTCTCGATCTCCCCCCTCTCTTTCTCCCACCTCTCTCTCCTCTTGATCTCTCTCCCTCCTCTCTCCATATCTCTCTCCTCTCTTGCTCTCCCCTCTTTTGCTCTCTTGTCTTCCTCTCGCCCCTCTCTCTCTCTCCCCCCCCCTCTCTCTTTCCTCCCCCCCCTCTCCCCTCTCCCTCCCTCCCTCTCTCCCCCTCTCTCCCCTCTCCCCCCTCTCTCTCCCCTCTCTCTCCCCCCTCTCTCTCTTCCCTCGGCCCCCCCTCTCCCCTTTCTCCCCTCTCTCTCCCCTCTCCCCCCTCTCTCTCTCTCTCCCCTCCCCTTTCTCTCTCCCTCTCTGCAGCACCTCCCTTGGCTAGACTTCACTGTACAATGACGTCCGCCGCGCTCTCTGCCGTTCACACACGAGTGCACGGCAGAGCTTTTATAGTGTGTGTATTATTCATTCATTCAAATGTAAGCTGGGGATGACACCGCTGGTTACCAAGGAGGACGAGAGGGAATGTAGGTGGAATTTAAATGCCTCATCACGTTGAGGCTCCCTCCACCTTCCAGTGACTGCCCTGTGGGCTGTTCTAAGCCCAACGAGGGACCAGGCGGGGCATCCTATAGCCTACTAGGTGTGGAACACAGAGCCTTCTTAGTTACTCAGAACATCCACACCACAGGACAGAGAAACAGGCCTGTGTGGAGCAGAGGTTCTACCAACACATGCAGTCCCCTTCTGACGGTGGTCTTCAGAACAATGTGAAATTAGAGCTTGTATAATAATGTATAATATTATATTATTTTTTATATATATTATATTAATTATTAATATTATATAATATTAATGTATAATAACCCAGAGATATGGAGATGTCTTGATATATGAAGGGATCATGGATGGATGGATGGATGGATGGTTGGATGGATGGAGGGGTGAATGGATGGGTGGAGGGGTGAATGGATGGATGGATGGATGGATGGATCGAGGGGTGGATGTAGGGGTGAAAGAATGGAGGGGTGAAAGGATGGATGGATGCATGGATGAAGGGGTGAATGGGTGGAGGGTGAATGGGTGGGTGGAGGGGTGAATGTAGGGATGGATGATGCGTTCTAACAGTGTGCTGTTGAGTGTGTTGGATGCACCTGGTGTAAATCACTCTTTTCTTTACACCAGACCGATGGGAGTGAGTAAATGATAACGTGACAGCATGCGCCATAAGAGACAACCTCTTCCTTACTACATTCTACATGTCAAGGTAATGTGTGGACGCCTGCGCCTGTGGTCTATAGTAGATTGTAAGATATGACTTATATTGTGATTGTGATTAGATGTGTCAAAAGTCTAAAGTGACTCAAAGGTAGATCCCCTGTGTCGAAACAAGTAATCAACTAATCTTCGCCCAACCAAGACTTTGAGAACTACAGACCTAAGTCTAGTTTGAATAGGTTAATAGCCTATTATACTGTGGTTTATTATGTGAATAGCAAATCACATCCAAATCCAAGTTTTATTTTTCAACTTTGCTATACCACTACTGTATTTACACCTAAAATTAAATCACTTTTTCGAGCTTTAATTCACGTAGTTTCCTCTCGTTTTTTTTGCATTCAAGCGTTCCACCATTTAAGATCGTAAAGCAACCGGAATGCCTCTATAACGTAGCCTACAGTACTGCAGTATAGCAATTATGGACATAACCTATAGCCCATTCGAAATAAAGTAGACCACTTTGTTTACGGCATGTCCAAGGTCAGGAATTATATTGGAACACGTGTTGTAGATTATTTCGTTATGTCAGATATATGCCAAAGTTCACAGGAGTTTTTCATCAAATTTCGAAGAAAGGGGTCCAGAGAACACCTAACCACCCAACTAACCAGAGCCGAGGCCGACATAGGGGTCCCACGGCCATTACCGACGCACTGGAGCAGAGAAGTGGCTCCTCCAACTCGACTTGAACTAGTATCACGTCTTACGAGACGACCATAAGGTAAGTCCTCAATATATGCATGTGCTCACTGCTCGCTTCAACAATATATGGACGAGTGTCGTTCTACAAATACCTTAATACAATGGAGACGGAATGATTTTGTCGAACTGTTACGAAAACGTTAGCACTTTTTAATTCGTATATGCCATTGTTAATATCATATGATCCAATAGGGAACATTCAAAGAAGGGTTATTAGGTTACAGTTTGCACTGATGCATGTTCAACTGACACGACCAGTGGGTTACCTGCTTCGACCATTATTCTTCCCCGCACGCTCGCAGTAGATCTATAATCAACAGGCTGCTAACCTTCTGTACACAATGTTTCTGCTGCAGCAATGTTTGCAGGTTGCGTCTACCGGCATTGTTTTGTTGTTTTTCATTGTTTACCAAAATGCAAGATGTGATGACTGATGGTCATAACAAGGTTTGTGATTCCAGCATCACAACATTAAAGGTTAGGTCTTTAATAATTAATTTTAATTAACATGTATGGATTTTTCTTCAACTTTCGGATTCAAATCAAATAATTAAAATATTCAACATGTCAGTCGTTTCCCGTCGTCATTCAATGCATTGACATGCAGTTCACTTATTTAAGCCGATAATCTTTCTAAACTACTTCTTTCGTCCACAGACGAAACATGACACCGAGGGGCGCTACTGCTGGCCTTCTGCCGCTGCTGCTGGCCGCCGCGCTGTGGAGCCTCCCACCAACGCGAGGCGGTAATATCCTGGTGTATCCACTGGATGGCAGTCACTGGCTGAACATGAACATCCTGTTGAAGGAGCTGCACGAGAGGGGCCACGCCATCAGTGTGGTGCGCTCCTCCTCCAGCTGGTACATCTCAGAGGACGCTCCCCACTACACCTCCATCACGGTGCCCGTCAGCACGGCCTGCAACCTGGAGGACCCCCAGTACATGGCCTCCTTCCTGAAGAGGAACCTGGAGCTGTGGACCCACCAGCGCTCCCTGACCTCCTTCATCGCCCTCCAGCGGGAGGCCATCTCCCTGCTGGACGGGGCCCATCGGGCCAGCGCCCGTCTGGCCCGCCGGGTTCTGGAGGACCAGGAGCTGGTGGGCCGCCTGAAGGCCTCCCGCTTCGACATGATGCTGACCGACCCGGGCTTCGCCGGAGGGGTGGTGGTGGGGAGGTACCTGGGGCTCCCCCTGGTGCTCAACGTGCGCTGGATCACCAACGGAGAAGGCCACTTCGCCATCGCGCCGTCCCCTCTGTCCTACGTGCCGACTCTCGGCTCCCTGGTCTCGGACCGGATGAGCTTGGCGGACAAGCTGAAGAACGTTGTGCACTACGGCATCTCGCAGTACGTCGACCACGTCACCGTGAGGCCGCTCTACCGCAGCTTGTGTGAAGACTTCCTGGATCCGAGCGCCAACATCTACTCCCTGATCCAAGGGGCCGACCTGTGGCTCATGAGGGTGGACTTTGTGTTCGAGTTCCCCCGGCCGACCATGCCCAACGTGGTCTACATTGGGGGGTTCCAGTGCAAGCCGTCCCACCCCTTGAGCGCGGAGCTGGAGGCCTTTGTCCAAAGCTCCGGGGACCACGGCGTGGTCATCATGTCCCTGGGCACCCTGCTCGGCAGCCTTCTCCCGGAGACGTCCGAGGTGGTGGCCGCCGCCTTCGCCCGCCTTCCCCAGAAGGTGGTGTGGAGGCACCTGGGGCCGAAGCCCTCCACGCTGGGCAACAACACGCTGATCGTGGACTGGCTCCCGCAGAACGACCTGCTGGGACACCCCCGGACCAGGGCCTTCGTCACACACGGGGGCACAAACGGCGTGTACGAGGCCATCTACCACGGGGTGCCCATGCTGGGCCTGCCGCTCATCTTCGACCAGTTCGACAACATGGTGCGCCTGGAGGCCAGGGGCGTGGCCAAGGTGCTGGACGTCACCCGATTGGACGCCGACTCCTTCGCCGAGGCTCTGCGAGAACTTTTGGATGAGAAGCAGAAGTACAACAGGAACATGGTGCAGATGTCCCGCCTGCACCACGACCAGCCCATCAAGCCCTTGGATCTAGCCGTGTTCTGGTCAGAGTTTGTGATGAGGCATAAAGGCGCATCCCATCTACGCACAGAGTCCTATAACATGCCCTGGTACTCATACCACAGCCTGGACGTCATGTTGTTTCTACTCTGTGTGCTGGTGGTTCTCCTGATGGTGTTCTTTACATGTTGCAAAGTTCTATTTAGACTGGTCGCAGGTAAAAGAAAATTAAAACAGAGTTAATCTTAATCAATTACTGCCGTCAAGGTTTGAGTATACATTATTTTATTGATCTTTAACAAATCGATTTGTACAGACAAAATGTACCAGTCAACTATAACCATGTAAATATTCACGTTTTAGCACATATCTGTTTCTTGGTAGACACAAATAAAAGGAAAACAATGAGAATGTCATAGGTTGAAGTGGGCACATCTGCCTTGGCTTATTGAAGGGGACCATGGGGTTTTCTACAGTTGAGGGAGCTTTCAATTAACATTACATGGAATTGAAAGTAATGGAAACATTTATTTTTTGTGCGCCTTCAGTTCATTATTGGCCAGTCACTTTAGAGTGGTACCCCCCCCCCCCCACACCCTTCATCTGAACAGAACAATTGGAACAGCGACCAATTAAAAACAAGGACCAAATCCAGCTCAACCATTTTCGATTTGCCAAATTGCCAGCCACACAGGAGGACTAATGGACCTCAGAACATCTTGCATGCAAGTGTTAAGTGTAAAGAAGAAAGATGCGTAAAACTATACAAAAGACATAATCAGAAGATAAAGCCACCTATATAATAGATACTAGTTCATAACCACTGGAATCCACTGGGAAAAGCATCAACCTTGGCCTAAACAATTCACAGTAACAATGGCCTTGTAATCTTAAGGCGTCTTCTGATAATTCACTTATTAGATAATGATGAGCGAGCCATATCATACAAAAAAAATAAGATTAATTTTGTGTGAGAAATGACCATTTAGATGGGTGCAAAAACAAGGAGATGCTAGGAGACATAAGGGCCAAGACCGGTGGGGTGGATGGCACATACATGCTATGGTTATTGAGGACATGTCACAACCTGCAGCCAAGGGCCAAATCCACCGAGCCGCCATCTTAGTTCCGTCTTGGTTCTAAACTCTAGCTGGGATGTAACTGATGGCCGCCAGGTGAAGAAAGCCCAGTGAACAAAGAACAGTAAGATTAAATCAAGAACAGGAAGAGATGCAGATCGATAAAAATCTCCCTCAACTGGTAAACCAACACTCAGAGCATCCATTACATTCTAAATACGTCACCCATGAAACCCTCATTTAGATTGTGAATATAATTTGCTTGCTAATGCAGCAAATATGTGTACAGTATTATGTGGTCTGAATTTATTCCACCTGACTATTGTAAAAGACTGATTGTGGAGGAATGGTCAAATTTGAATGCTTGGTCCTTTATATCTGCAAGTAAATCAATGTAGATATCGGCATGTATCACTTTACCACATCCAATCCCTGTCTGTGCATTAATCATACGCCTGTATCGGCCCAGCCTCATTGGTTAACAAACCCAAAAACCTTCTTTCTCTGTTGAGTGTTGACGTCATTGAAGAGCAGAGCTCCAGAGGGATTCGTTACGCCGAGTGTCGTCAAACCTCCGAGACAAACAGGTGGAGATCAACATGGTTTTATTCTGCACACATACCAAACCAAAACACCTCCCTAATACTGTCATTGCATTAAATGAAAATCCACTTTCTAAAACAACATTAAAATAAATCTTTGTTTTGGTACATTAGCATCGGAGGCGAACTTAAACATTTGTAAATGTGGTATAAAGGACAGACTTGTTTGATCAGACTGGGACTATGACCAGTCAGTGGACCCGCGGTTTACATTTGAACGTTGTTCGGTATTACAAAAAACGTCTGTTAGCGTCCAAATATCGGGATTTCTGAATCGAGATTTATACGGTGACAATTATTTAAATTGCAAGAGAGAAAAGCTTACATCTGATGGATCAAGATAGTAGTTTGTTGGCAGCATTTCTGTGTGATTGAAAATAAAATGTAGCTACGCGCTCAAGTTATATTACAATTTAAGATGATCAATCCGTTCTCCAAAGCAAGCCTACGAAATACAGACCGATAGTGGAGCTCTACAGTGCCTTGCAAAAGTATTCAGCCCCCTTGGCTTTTTACCTATTTTGTTACATGACAGCCTTTAGTTCAATATTTTTTTAATCTGAATTTTATGTGATGGATCAGAAGCCAATAGTCTAAGTTGGTGAAGTGAAATGAGAAAAATATATACATAAAACTATTTTTTAGAAATTAAAAACTGAAATTTGGCATGTGCATATGTATTCACCCCCTTTGTTATGACACCCATAAAAAGCTCTGGTGCAACCAATTACCTTCAGAAGTCACAGAATTAGTGAAATGACGTCTACCTGTGTGCAATCTAATGTGTCACATGATCTGTCAGTACATATATTTACATATATACACATTTTTTGAAAGGCCCCAGAGGCTGCAACACCTAAACAAGAGGCACCACTAACCAAACACTGCCATGAAGACCAAGGAACTCTCCAAACAAGTCAGGGACAATGTTGTTGAGAAGAACAAGTCAGGGTTAGGTTATAAGAAAATATCCAAATCTTTGATGATCCCCAGGAGCACCATCAAATCTATCATAACCAAATGGAAAGAACATGGAACAACAGCAAACCTGCCAAGAGACGGCCGCCCACCAAAACTCACGGACAGGGCAAGGAGGGCATTAATAAGAGAGGCAGCACAGAGACCTAAGGTAACCCTGGAGGAGCTGCAGAGTTCCACAGCAGAGACTGGAGTATCTGTAGATAGGACAACAATAAGCTGTACGCTCCATAGAGTTGGGCTTTATGGCAGAGTGGCCAGAAAAAAGCCATTACTTTCAGCAGAAAACAAAATGGCACGTTTTGAGTTTGCGAAAAGGCATGTGGGAGACTCCCAAAATGTATGGAGGAAGGTGCTCTGGTCTGATGAGACTAAAATTGAACTTTTTGGCCATCAAAGAAAACGCTATGTCTGGCGCAAACCCAACACATCGCATCACCCAAAGAACACAATCCCCACAGTGAAACATGGTGGTGGCAGCATCATGCTGTGGGGATGTTTTTCAGCAGCCAGGACTGGGAAACTGGTCAGAGTTGAGGGAAAGATGGATGGTGCTGAATACAGGGATGTTCTTGAGCAAAACCTGTACCACTCTGTGCGTGATTTGAGGCTAGGACAGAAGTTCACCTTCCAGCAGGACAATGACCCCAAACACACTGCAAAAGCAACACTTGAGTGGTTTAAGGGGAAACATGTAAATGTGTTGGAATGGCCTAGTCAAAGCCCAGACCTCAATCCAATAGAAAATCTGTGGTCAGACTTAAAGATTGCTGTTCACAAGCGCAAACCATCCAACTTGAAGGAGCTGGAGCAGTTTTGCAAGGAGGAATGGGCAAAAATCCCAGTGGTAAGATGTGGCAAGCTCATAGAGACTTATCCAAAGCGACTTGGAGCTGTGATCGCCGCAAAAGGTGGCTCTACAAAGTATTGACTTTAGGGGGGTGAATAGTTATGCACATTGACTTTTTCACATTGTCATTTTGTCCTATTTGTTGTTTGCTTCACAATAAAAAAAAAAAACATCTTCAAAGTTGTAGGCATGTTCTGTAAATTAAATTATGCAAATCCTCAAACAATCCATGTTAATTCCAGGTTGTGAGGCAACAAAACACGAAAAATGCCAAGGGGGGTGAATACTTTTGCAAGGCACTGTATGCTTTTTTTCCATCCTCAATGCAAGAATTCCTTCGATGTATCTGTTATGTCTAATTGAGTGTCACACACACACACACACACACACACACACACACACACACACACACACACACATACACACACACAGGCACACACACACTCGCACACACAAACACACACACACACACACACACACTCGCACACACACACACACACACACACACACACACACACACACACACACACACACACACACACACACACACACACACACACACACAACAAATTTGACATTTTGGCCACTTGTGAGCACATTATGAAATAATGGGGAAATGGGGAGGAGGAGATACCGAGTAGTTAGGTCAGATGACGTCGAAAAATTAGCTAACCATAAAATCAGCTAAAAGGTAATGAGATCTACACAGACGAGAAAAAAAAAACAAGTACAAAATGTGGTGCTAGTCGGCTCCACGTTTGGCAGGAATAGAACAATGTGAATAAGCGGGTAAGCAGGTGCCTACTCCATTCCAGACTAGACAGTAAACCTCCAATCAAACCTGACTGCACTTCATACAACAACGCAAAGAAGAGGATCCACAAAAGATGGCAGTAGTATTTACAAGAAGGTACTACTACTCCAGACGTGACTTGTAGACACTGACGGCCGCCGTATGTAAGGTGTCAGGGCCGTCAGCAGGCCGTCGTTCTCAGTGATAAATACGGAGCGGACAGTTGCTTTCTTTCCTTCATTTGTATTCCAACACCGAAGTTTCTATATCGGCCGTCCTGGTTGCCGCGGTAACGAAACGATGTTAACCTGGATGCGCTGTTCGCCGTTCCCATTGTCGTCCTGTGTGGCGTTCTTTGCTCGACCTTTGACCTCAGCGGAAACACAACAGCGCCGTCCTAATGGAGTCTCTCGCTCTCCTCCCTAGCCCCCGTCATCGAGTTGCACCGCCCAACGTCTGGTCTGGAGCCCCCCTGGGAAGGGGGCGGGCGCTCACGGAGATCCCCCCCGCTCACCCACACCCCGACCCAAACTACTGCGTCCCGCGACGAGCTTCCTCCAGTCTAGGGCTCCTTCCCGGCCCCGCCCGCCCCTGCCACCAGGTTCCTCAGCAGCTTGCGGCGGCCAGCCTGGTAGTCCTCCTCGTCCACGTTCACCAGCAGCTTGATGGCCTCGTGGCCCACCGCTTGCTTCAGGGAGTCCGTGATGAACACGCCCTTCAGCGCCTCCAGCAGCGAGCCGTTGATGTAGTCCCTCCAGAAGGCGTCCAGGTAGGTGAGCTCAGAGAACTTGATGTCACAGATGATGGAGCCCAGGTCTCGGGACTTCAGGATGGTGTTGGCCTGGTTGAAGCGCTCGAACTGCCGCTCCAGCGCCTCCTGCTTGTTGGAGAACACGTTGCCCTGCAGCGCTGACTCGTGCTGGCAGTACTCGGCCCGCACCCGCAGGCGGATATCTGCAACAGGACAGCCTCGGGTTAGGGTTAGGGTTAGGGCTAGGGTTAGGGTTAGGGTTAGGGTTAGGTCGACCTCTGGGTTAGGGTTAGGGTTAGGTCGACCTCTGGGTTAGGGTTAGGTCGGACCTATGGGTTAGGGTTAGGTCAAACCTCTGGACTACATGCGTTAAAACTCCCATTGTAAATAGCTCTGTGGTTAGGATCTCAAACGGTGCAATAGGTCCTTAGAACCTGGAAAAGGTTATTTTGGTATAACTTGCTTTATTAACTTATATGTAAACAGACTAGCAGTCCTTAGTATTAGGGTTAGGGTTAGGTAAACAGACTAGTAGTCCTTAGTGTTAGGGTTATGTAAACAGACTAGTAGTCCTTAGTGTTAGGGTTAGGTAAACAGACAGTAGTCCTTAGGGTTAGGTAAACAGACTAGTAGTCCTTAGTGTTAGGGTTATGTAAACAGACTAGTAGTCCTTAGTGTTAGGGTTAGGTAAACAGACTAGTAGTCCTTAGGGTTAGGGTTAGGTAAACAGACAGTAGTCCTTAGGGTTAGGTAAACAGACTAGTAGTCCTTAGTGTTAGGGTTAGGTAAACAGACTAGTAGTCCTTAGTGTTAGGGTTAGGTAAACAGACTAGTAGTCCTTAGGGTTAGGGTTAGGTAAACAGACAGTAGTCCTTAGGGTTAGGTAAACAGACTAGTAGTCCTTAGTGTTAGGGTTAGGTAAACAGACTAGTAGTCCTTAGTGTTAGGGTTAGGTAAACAGACTAGTAGTCCTTAGGGTTAGGGTTAGGGCTCTGTTCACCACAGGTCTGCTTTTCCCTGCACTCGGCCGTAGAGTGGCTCCTCTTCCTCTTGCGGCTAGAAGTGGGAGGGGCTGGCTTGGTCTGGGGCGTGCCCACCTGTCGCCCCGACGGGGAGCAGCAAATCACGGGCTGAGTTCCTGAGGAAGGGGCGGGACATGAGAATGAGGTTTCTGGGCTTTATGATGGAGATACACTATGGAATAATGTTACTCCAGAACCACAATATTAATGGTTAACATATTGATTTTACGAAGGCTACCTTTGTAGTCTTCCAAACATCAGTATTAACGAGATCTACATCGCGGAAGTGGCAATGTGGAACTCGTTTATATTGATGTTAAACAAAACATGAACTTTGAGAGGAAGACTTTGAGAAGAGTAGGTTGACCTTCTCCCAACAATAACAAATGGTAAACAAAAGATTCCCATCAGCTTCCCTATAATTCACACCAATGACAGGACTCCTTGAAGGACATGCTCAAGGTGGTCTTTGTTCAGAGGAACAATGTGTTGATGAATAAATATGAAGGCTAGATTGATGCTGGCAAGCGGAACGCTCCGTGACTCTCCCGTGGTAGCCCACCCCACCAATGCTAAGCTAGCCTCTTCTAGATTGACACAGCATTGGGGAAAGGAGTGAAAACATCGTCTCTTGGGAACCACACCTGCATGTTTCCATGCATAATACATGATTGTATGCACATGCCAACCGCACACCCACCTGTATTTCTGTGAGGCATATGATCCAGTCCCTGAGCCGCGCCCCGAGGGGAGACGTATCGCACAGAGGTCTCCTCCAGGTACTTATCCACTGGGTCCGGACACACTGGGGACACAAGGAGAGCCAGGCTGGTTAGGGCTGTTCCATTCCACCCCCGAGGCATCCAGCAGGTGCTCTCATCCAGAGCGTGGATTTAGATGCATGTCATCCAGGAGCAGGTAGGGGTTATGCCGGCATCAGACTACATATCATTTTGGTCTTTCACCATTGTTGCCATGTCACATTAGCCGATTATTGCAGCGTGAAAGGTGCCTGTAGTTTGGCCTTGAGACAAGGCACACTACACGTTTGGCCTTGAGCCATTCAGTTTTCCTGACCTAGGGTAAGATTTTCACTCTGGAGGGTGGTTTCACTTTTTTTTGCGTTTTTAAGCCCCTAAAATGCTGTCGCCGTCTAAACGAAAGGCACATCTGATAACATTTTTTGTCATTTTCACATGCAAGCGTCATTGAAGTTCACCTGGGATCAGGGAGATAGGGGACGGAGTTTGAGACACGATCAACCATGCTGTTGGAAGCATTGGCATCAGTTTACAAGTTGAAGTTGACAAGTTGTCTGACAATGTGAAATCGGTCGAGGATTCCTACATGCCGTGCTAGACTTTCGGGCGTCTCGGATGAATCCTCACAGCTTTTTGACCATGTCACATGTTAAAAAGCCTGATTGATGTTTCCCACCATCATAAACAACAGTGACACTGCAAGCTTGTCTGTGGCAGCAAAATCCTGCTGAAAACAGGCTGGGCATTTGGCGTCACTTATTCGCTTCAAATACTTTTTCTTTTCAAAACTTGGGAATTAATACGGGCCGGTACCGAGCGGTTGAAAACTATTTTCTGTTGGGGTGTCCTTTGTCTGCCTTGGGCACCTTCGTTAGATTACTCAATATGACTGTGGCAGTAATGTTTTACACCCCGCCATGACGCAAGTGTAAACGCGAGCAGCATAGCTGCATGCCTGCTTTCAGCGCGTCATTTTTATTTGGTTATAATAATACGGAATCATGTTTAAATAGTTGTTGTTGGTATAAAGACTTGTACATAACGAATTGTTTGCATGATAAAATACTTTGAAGTCACAATGAGGGTGACCCACAATAGTACACCCTGTTATATAATCTGCAATCGTTGGAATCCATTTTGACATTCACAGGCATACCTAGATGCTGCTTCTCTGTCCTATGAAGGTCAGAGTTACGGTTCTGCACTACAGACGATCACTCCATTACTCATCTAGCTATAGTTAGGGTAGCTACTGATCTGGTCTTTACGTGCATCCAATGACGGGTGGGATGTCTCCTGATACAAAACGAGACCAAGCATCGAAAAACGGGAACCGTGGATCATGTCAACAGAAGAACAGTTCCTTTTACTGTTGCCTAAAAGCGTTTGGCAATAATCTAAAATGACCCTTATTTCTAGTTTGCGTCAGCTTTTACCACCACTGTTTGCCCATTCAGCATCTACCGCACTCTGATGTCTCTGTCCCTTTAGAGGGGTGAGGCTGGTGTCATTGAATGGCCTCAAAGCCCCTTGAGACTGTAACTGGAGCCCCTTGAGACTGTAACTGGGGCCCCTTGAGACTGTAACTGGAGCCCCTTGAGACTAACTGGAACCCCTTGAGACTGTAACTGGAGCCCCTTGAGACTGTCACTGGAGCCCCTTGAGACTGTAACTGGAGCCCCTTGAGACTGTAACTGGAGTCCCTTGAGACTGTAACTGGGCCCCTTGAGACTGTAACTGGGCCCCTTGAGACTGTAACTGGGCCCCTTGAGACTGTAACTGGGCCCCTTGAGACTGTAACTGGAGTCCCTTGAGACTGTAACTGGGCCCCTTGAGACTGTAACTGGGCCCCTTGAGACTGTAACTGGGCCCCTTGAGACTGTAACGGGAGCCATTCAAACACAATTTACCTGACCACTAAAACATAAACCAAAGCAGAGGTTGACTCAGGCCAACAAGGGGCACAGTCAGGGGTCAGGGGTCACAGTCAGGGGTCCCAGTCAGGGTTAGGGGTCCCAGTCAGGGTTAGGGGTCCCAGTCAGGGTTAGGGGTCCCACTCAGGGTTAGGGGTCCCACTCAGGGTCAGGGGTCACTCACCGGCCTGCCTCTTGCGTAGCGTGACGTACGGCAGCAGGTCGTGCCGTGTTATAATCCGCAGCAGCTGCAGAACGTGCCGGAAGTTGGTCTCGTCGCAGCGGCCCTGGCGCTCCAGGGCCAACAGGAAGTCCCGCCCGCTGCGGATGCCGCCGCGCTCGTACTCATCGATGACGTCCACGAACAGGAAGCTCAGCACGCGCACGTCGCGGTGCGTGAGCTGGGCGCCCACGATGTCGAACATGCGGTGCAGCGAGTACAGCCCGTAGGAGCCGTCCGCCGCCTCCTCCGGCCACGGCTCCAAGGTGCCGGCCGCCGGCCGCCGCAAAGAGGCGGAGCCAGTGTTCGAGCAGGAGGGGGCGGGGGGGGCGAGTCTGTCGGAGCCCGTGCGTCTGTCCGTCGGCGGGCGCTGGGGGAGGGGCTGGGGGGCGGGGCTGGAGTCCAGGGGGTGGGCGTGGTGGAGGTTGGGGGCGTTGGAGCTGGGCGGGGCGATGGGGGCGGCGCTGACGTTGGCGTTGGGGAGGGGAGGCTGCTGTGATGTCATCGCAGGGGGAGGTGAAGGGGAGGGACGCTGGAGTCCCTGTCGCTAGCGGACCGGTCCACTCCTGCAGAAGAGCCACTGTGTGCCAGAAAAATACATAAGAAGAGGCTGAACGGATGGATACATTAACTGCACTTGTTGTCATGTAGTACCATAAGAGACCTATTTGTTATTCATACACTCGCGATAAAATAGTCAGGCATCGTTTGCACTTGGTGAACATAACTGCTGATGCTATAGTTTTGTTACACACAAATGTTCCTAAACGTGATTCAGTAAGTAGCGTGATACTAATACGACAGGGGAATCCTTCACTAGCCTGCATTTGTATAGCTGTTAACCATTAATTCATTAAACACAGCGATTAACACACATTAACATAGCAGTAGCAGCAAAAGCAGGTCAAATGAGACGCATATCTGACATTTGGTTTAGGTTTTCCATTAGAAACCCGGATCGTCGACTTCTCTTACGGCGTTATTTCAGAAAGCCCACAGCACCTGGCATTAGCACTGACATTCACATGACACAGTGAGAATAATGAGCCATGCTGCGTACACAAAGCTAGCCAGTATATACAGCTAACGCTCACGGCTACCATCACTAGCTAAAAGCTAGCATCAGAGACACACCGAGACGGGTTACCAGTAACGAGAGACGGGTTACCAGTAACGAGAGACGGGTAACCACTAACGAGAGACGGGTTACCAGTAACGCTCGTCGCTTGGTGCAGGTAACAGTCGCCGAAAATTTGATTTGGTGAGGGTCCCTTTACAAACACCCCTGTCCGGCTTTCCTGGAGGACTCTGCGACTACACTATGGTCGGATCCCTGTGGGCTGCGTGATGGTTTGTTGTGGCTCCGTTAGCCTCCGCTAGCCGAGAGCTAAGAGCCTTCGGAAGAGAAGCTGCTCTGTGTCCTCGTTACCTCGGGTCTCCTTCTACTCTCCAACACGGCTCAGGGAACCAGGCATCGGATGAGCTCTGTTGCGGTCCCGTGTCGCAAAGGTGTCCCCGTCCTAGAAGAATGGTCCTGTTTAACGGGGATGTGGTTCATGATACGGGGGTCGGGAGTAACATGCCCATTTTCGTTATTCAGCTAAAATGAAAGAACTTCCAGGGTCATGGTGCAGTCCATATCCGGATGATGTTCGGCGTTTAACCGACAGAGGGCAACGTAAAGATTTATTTTCGATCAATTCAAAAACAATGCGACTTTGAAATAAAGAAATGTCTGTTACAGACATCCAAGTCCTATTGAAATGTTTCAGAATATTGTGTTTTTTTCATTAAAACTACTTAAAAACAGCTGCATCCTGGTTGTTCACTTGCAGATTGTCGAGTCAGCTCTCCGGCCAGGGACTGAAAACGCCTCGCAGGATACCGGCAGAGCCACGCTGGGTCATATCCCCCCGGTGTAGGCTATCACCACCGCACATCGAACCCAAACCCCAGCCATTAACTGCTTTAAAGAACGAAACAAACATGGTTTGGCAATGTCCCGACACTAACGTTACACTAAATTGGCTTGGATGATAATTCGTAACATAGGATTAATCTCTACGTAGACTGAGTCCTACTACAAGAAAAAGCTAAAAACACATAGCCTAGGCCTCCAATAAGTGACATTGTTTTTAATTTTGGGAAGTATTTATTGGCATTACATAAAATAATTTATTACAAATGTCACGTTTTCATTTTCAAGTAGGCCCAAGTTGAAAGTGAACGATTAATTGTGGTTGTCCTGTTACTTGATGAATTCAAAGTAAATAAAAAAACGGTAAATCTGAATAACTTCACCCTATTCTGGAAAGCTATACATTTACCCAAATTAGAATATTATACTGCTTTAATCTTTATAACATTGTGTCTGTAGTCATTGGGAATGTTGATTGTTTTCTTCGAATTCACATGCAGATGTTATTCCGTTTGTTTCGTTATTCGACAGTTAGAATTTGAATAGTTCTCGTGAAATATCGGCGGACATGACGATGTCATCAAACTTTTCCGTTGCTACCTCACACTCTTTGTCCTTGGCACGTCCAGGAAGCTGTCCAGGAATATAAATAAATAATAAAGTAGAAAGAATAACACAATATGTTGAACAGGCATAGAGCAAAGTAGTCTACATACCATGTAGATGGTGTATATAATAATTATAATGATCAAAATATACAAATAAACAAATTTAGAAATTGATATTCTGAAATCTTGTAAAATTAAGAATTTGTCTATGCTTAATGAATTCCATAACAGAATCGCTAGTACGCCTACCTGGTTACACACAGCCTGTCCATAGCGCACATAGGTGGCGAAGTGTTCACAGTTGAAGGTGAACAGATCGTAACCAAACTGTTTGTCCAGCAGCACGTCGAGGCGCTCTCTCATCTTCTTTACGGAGGACGGCTTGCCGGCGTGGACGTTGTTTCCGATGGTGATGCGCGCTCCCTTCGGCACCGTCACCTGGGCCAGCGGCACTCTGCGGATCTTCGTTGCTCCCAGGAGCAGGTCCCCGCACACGGGGAAGGCCGCTTGCAAATAGCCGCTGACTTTGGTCATCAGTTTGCTTTGGTCTAATGAATGAACACAACTATCAGGTAACAATAGAACGATTGCTTTGGTCTAATGAACGAACACAACTATCAGGTAACAATAGAACGATTGCTTTGGTCTAATGAACGAACACAACTATCAGGTAACAATAGAACGATTGCTTTGGTCTAATGAACAAACACAACTATCTGGTAACAATACAAAGAATAAAAAACATGCAATAAATGCCAAAGGTTAAAAGAAATAGCAAATCTTGAAGGGCTATATTGATGTATCGGCATATGTCAAGGTGCTTCGGTTTTAAACTAAAATAATTTCACATTTCAGAAGGAGTAGAGATCCAAAAGACTAACTGGTCTATAAACAGTAGCACTTTTAAGTTTGAGTTTAATTATTCAGCTATGAAAAACCGACTGGTAAATATTACAGAAATTACAAATAACTAAAGTGTAAGGTATATAGATTTAATTAAAAACTGAATGAAAATTGACCAATCAACAGTAGCAGCAATGAATAATTGCGCTGCACGATCATCGATGGATTTCTACCAACAGATGGCAGCAAACAATGTTATGTCTTTCTATTCACACCTGAATGGGAGGAAAGTCATTGTTCAAAAACACCAGATAAGTAAATTGTACTACGTAATTAATTACAGGTCATCAGTATGGTGTATATGTTACCTACTGTAAGCAATTCTCACCTGCGACAGCGAAATGAATGACAAATCCGTCTTCAGCGTAAACTCCCCAGTGTGAATATCCAATGGGATATACAAATTCTATCAAATCTCCAAACTGGGCTGTGGACACAATCTCTTCGATCTGTGTCCATAAACAAAAACAAATGTGTGTAACTAATGGATGTGAACAATAAAAAGCAACCGATATCACTCAAAGCTCCACCCTGCCCACCGCGCCTATCCAGTTTCCAACAGGTTCAGCTGCATAACTCCAGCCCATGCCTGACAGTCACAGGATGCGTTTCACTCTCCTTCAATAGTTGTAGGCTACTTGTATTTTAATGGTAGTCCTAAAGATTTTTGAACACCAATAAGAAGAAATGTAATTTTATTGCAGTCTCATTTTAGAGAGTGCCAATCGTTACAACGGAGATAGATCCAAGCAATTGGATTTTACCAGGAGATTAAAATAGATTTGAAGCGATTTACCAAGATGTTTTACATCGATCGATATTTTTCCATGCCATCCACGAAGTTCATACTATTTACTTAACCTATATCGTCCATCATTTTAGGCCTATCATTTTGTTATGAACCCATTGGCATTTTACTAAATTTATTTTACTTTGTCCTCCGTTCAAGTTGATTGTTAACTAGAATTTAAATTATCATATACAACTTAATGAGACAAATGTAAATTAATCAGATTTAACATAGACTCATCTAATCCATCAAGTAGATCTGTCACACTAAACGGTTGGTGCAGGTAATGATCAAACAGGTGTCTTTTAAAGTTTGATTCTTACCTGTGACTGAATGTCCATTGTAGACTCTTCTGCCAAGTTCTTGTTTTTGCCAACTCCTCTAATGGTAATCTTCTATAAAGGGCGGGTCCCTTACCAAACGAGTTTCCGCGACCAAACTAGTTTTCTACTGAGGAACATTCCCTGAGCATGCTATCATCCTAATGCTAGCAATTTAATCATTCACAAGTCAGCTTCAAAGCGGCTCCGTGATCGCGTTTGTCTGATTGCGTGATATAGCCTCCCCCTGGCGCCAAAGAGGTACTTTACTCTTTTGAGACCTGTTTCTATAGGCCAATCGGTACCAACTTTGAAAACGGTTGTTCACCGTCGGAATGGTTGTAGTTTGTGTTTTTCCCCCCATTGACTTCGATTTTAAAAAAAATAGGTCGGTGAGCCCCTGCAACAGTTATATGGATAATGGGAAGTCCACAGTAATCCACACAAAACGATCCCCATTAGTAAAGGGGCGTGTCCATCATCTGCGCGCCAATTAAGGTCCCTGGGTACTCGCAAGTGGTGTTGTGATTGATTGAATAATGGAGCCAAATTGCATAAATTGCATCGTATTTGCCATAACTAGGCCATTTTTAACAGATTCAAACAATTTTAAATAACTTAAGGTCGGCCATGATTAAGGAGCATGTGTAACAAATGTTGGGTGATTCGGGTGTATGGGTCTTTTTTCAAGGTTTTCCCAAATCTTCAAGGTTCAGGGGGCGGGGCCATATACCATAGCTCTGCCAGATTCCAAGTTTCAGAAAATGTTGTCGCGGGGGGCGGGGCCGTTTAGGCTTGACCGCGAGCACCCACTGTGGTACCAGCCGTACCGCTTTCTTCTTTACCGGTATACATAATCAGATTTCATTTGACAACTCCAAGGTGTTCAGGTTTGGAGTGGTTGATTTGAGCGTTTTTACCCCATTCACTTTCCATCTTAGATAATAAGGTAAAAATATATTTTAAAAAAGTATTAAAAATATCTGTGGTTTGGCTTTGAAACATCTAAAACTGTAGTAGATAATTACCGAAAATGAGGCGGAAGAACTATAATAATAAAAATAAACATGATAAAAAAATAGTGTGGCTTTCTTTGCGACCACACTAATTATTAATTTAATGAGTTAGGGCAACGCTGTTTCTTGATTACAGGGATATTATAACCATTCAAAATCGTAGAGACAATCGTCCTTGTTTCATACAATTTTAGTTTATTTAGTAGACCCAGCGTTGAATAACACCTGCCGCTGGCTGCTTGAAGCCCACCAACATAACCAGCCTGCGAGCAGCACCTCCTCGCAGGCTTTGCCCCTGCTGACGTGAGACGGGAAGTCGCCAGCCGTGTCGAGATGACCAAGGCCCCCGGTGATGAGCGCCACCTCCTCTACGGACGTGTACCCCCGGCCCAACGGCTGAAGTCCAGGAGAAGCTTTCCCAGCCATGTCCAGCCCCTAATCACGGGAAGAAACCAGAATCCAACTATGGACAAAAAGGCTTGGGGACGACCCCCCCCATTGACACGGGTATCCCTCCTTCTGAAGCCTCCGGGCTCAGAAGCACCATGGGTCCAGTGGGAGACGCTCAGCCGCCTGAGAACACAACAGGGCCATCAAAGCTGCCATGGGCTCTGAAGCTGGATGTGGGGAAGAGGACCATACAATGCAGCACTGCCTTGTCGGTCCCCCACCCAACCAGCTCTAAGGATCTTGCAGTGTTCAAAAAAACACAAAGGACTGTGTAAAGAAATGGGAAACTGTCATATAGCCAACCAGCTTCAAAGACACGAAAATAAGACGTTTATTTGGTCTCTGGTTGGCAATCAATTGTAAAATAAAAGTAGAATAAAATACACAAAGCTAGAATTGGCATCAGCAAGACATAAGCTGAACACCAATAAAAAGTGTTGTAATGTTTTTTTTGGCAGGATGACATGTGTTGTATTGTAATGCAAGCACCGTACATTGTAAATAATTGCCATTAAACTTTAAGTATTGTAAAGCAATTAAATCTATTGTAAAATAATGAATTGCCATGTTGTAATGTAAAGTAATGTATTGAAAGATAATATAAGGTAATGTAATGCGTGATGATGTACATCTGCTCCAGGCCTTGCTCTCCCGCTGGCTCCGCCCATTTCCCCCTTAGCTTCCTGTCATGTGACCCATGAGGGTCACATGACAGAAAGCTACTTCTTGTAGTTGCCGAGCTGCACGGCCAATCTGTCGCTGACGCAGCGGAACGTGGCGGGCTGCACCTCCCAGTAGCGCACTGGGTTGTCATAGAGACTGATGCTGTTGTAGAAGGTCTTCTTCACACTGAAGGAGGAAGGGCAGAAGGCATCCACCTCCACCTTGCTGATGTTGTTGGAGTGCAGGTAGACCACCTGAAGGAGGAGGGACATGATGACCACAACACGTTGTCACTCAAAGATAAAGAATGACATCGTTTCAGAGTGGTCCTGGATTTCAAATAGTATTTTAAAAGTAATTCTAAGAAGTGCGTTCTTCGAACATTGGGGCTGGCAGGGACTTCACTAAGGTACCTGCAGGTGCTTCATCTCTGGGAGCCCAGCGGGGACTGAGGAGAGCAGGTTGTGGTGGAGGTGGAGCTCTCTCAGGCTCTGGACGTAGTACAGGCCCCCGTACTCGATACGACGAAGCCTGTTGTGGCCCAGGCCCAGCCTGTTAGAGAACACACATTTTGTGGTGAAGAGGAGTGCGCTCCAACACTTCTAAAGAGTAAGAAACACCCAAAAGAACCTCGGTGGTTTGGCCATTAAGAAAGAAAAAAAGAATAGCTGTTCAGGTTTAGTAGTAGTTTATTAGTTATTGGGTAAACAAATTGATTGATGAATTGATATTTCTAAAATTTGTATCATTCTATTGTCTTGTAATTTGAATAGTGAATACTATTCACAAAATGTGTGACGTTTAAGTGGAAGCCAACAACAAGTCATTATAACTCATAATTTCAAACAATTGTATTTTGCTAGAACAATATTTGCAGAGATCTTTTACCTGTACAGTTCGCCATAATGCGTGAGGTCTTCCTGCCCAATGGTTTGGATCTGATTGTGGTCCAGGTGTAACTCACGAAGACTGTCAGGGAGGTCTGGTGACGGGCGCAGAAAAGCAAAGACTGACTTGGGAAAAATGACGCTATTTTCTATCTGGGAACAATGAAATTACCAAAATGTAAAGAAATTATTTTGAAGTAACTCCAAATAACAACAATCAACCATTTTGTGAGTCTCGCCCAAATTGACATAAAAAATGTAAATCATCCTTTTATCATCATCATTATCGTTTTAAGTTCTGTTTTTACCTTTTGGGATAGCGGTGAGTTTAGCCTCTGAAATCCTCAGGAAGTTCAGATTCAGGCCGTCGAACGCACCAGCTTCCAGGCCGCTGTTTCTGATGGGGTTACGACCCAGTTCTGCCATCATATTCAAACACATTTTAATGGGATTTATTTGTATGATATATATCTTGCAATAGCTGTATATTAAAGATGTTACCTTTACAATTTTTGTGCCTTCAAAATGAGAAGGTCCTCCAATAATAACATCATCAATGATAATACTGAATGTTGGATTTAAATGTAGGCCAAGTGATAATCCATTCACAGAATTATATTCTGGCGGAATGATTTAAGCCAACATGGTCAACATCATGTTAGCCCATTTCTATATAATAACATAAAAACATCCTTCACTTAAATGAAATACACTGTAAAATGTTTACCAATACAGTTCATTTTGTGAAGGCCAGCAAATGTTCTGGATTCTATCTTCTTAATGTTGTTGTCGTGGATACGGAGCTCCACCAATGAGGAGGGGAGGTTTCTGGGCACCGTGGTCAGCCGGTTGTGGGACAGGTAGAGCTTCTGCGTGCTCACCAGGGGAAGGAAGGCCCGCGGGTGCACCTTGGAGATGAGGTTGTTCACCAGGACCAGAGCCTGTCAGAACCAGAACCAGACCAGTCAGAACCAGACCAGTCAGAACCAGAACCAGACCAGTCAGAGACAGAACCAGAGCCTGTCAGAACCAGAACCAGACCAGTCAGAACCAGAACCAGACCAGTCAGAGACATAACCAGAGCCTGTCAGAACCAGACCAGTCAGAACCAGACCAGTCAGAACCAGAACCAGACCAGTCAGAACCAGACCAGTCAGAACCAGACCAGTCAGAACCAGAACCAGACCAGTCAGAGACAGAACCAGAGCCTGTCAGAACCAGAACCAGACCAGTCAGAACCAGAGCCAGACCAGTCAGAGACAGAACCAGAGCCTGTCAGAACCAGAACTAGACTAGTCAGAACCAGAACTAGACCAGTCAGAACCAGGACCAGACCAGTCAGAACCAGGACCAGACCAGTCAGAACCAGAACCAGACCAGTCAGAACACAACAGGCCAATTATCTCCATCCTAACCCAGAAACAAGGCACTGTTGCCTTCTCAAAGAGTTAATACAAAATTCAAACCTCAGCAACAGCACGCCCTGTGATCATACAGTGGTTATTGCAGTCGCAGTATCTGATTGGCTGACATTATAATCCCTCCAGAATCAGGGCAGTACTGCTTCCTTAAAGAGCAATATTAAACTGTTTCTGTATGACTGGTTTTAGCGGATTTGAAGTTGACCACCTACTTTATTTTCCACACTGTAGCATTTAGCAGACGCTCTTATCCAAAGCAATTTACATTAGTTCAGAAACCAGTTACAAACTAGCATAGAGAGAGGTGCTGAATGAAGGATGCAATACCATTGAGCTACAGGATGTGGCTTACGTAAAGATCATTGAGACCCTTGAAGTCATTTTCTCTGATCTCTGTGATGAAGTTTCCCTGGAGGTCCAACAGTCTTGTATCAGCAGGAATGTCATATGGAACGCTAGGTAAACCTGTTGGGGAACGTTTCAAAAGGTTATTGTCCATAAGCGGCCTACAGACATGTTTCTTCAGCTCGGATCACACTCAACAAAAACAGAAAAATGAAAACCACAATAAGGCAACTTTTCAAATGGTTTAAACAAAGACAGGTTGCTAGTAGAGATGCCTCTGGTAAACACCCAGACATACTACAAACGTTTTCTCACAAATGGGACATTTCTCCATAGATCAGCAATTACTCCTCATAAAAGAAATTCCTCTCTGCAACCGTTGTGAGTCAGCGCGCGACATCTCTAACCCCACTGTGATTTGATAATCACAGAGAAAGCCACTCTGTGTGGTTCAGGGTTAAAGTGAGCATTGCTTTCACTTGGTTGTTGTGTGTAAGTATATGTCATTTACTGCAAAACTACAGCCACAGCTCCACGTTGCACACGGGGAAGATGTACTTTAGTTACTCTGAATGCAACATACTGGAAACTGGCCCTGTGAGTCAAGGCATGTTGAGGGGACTCACTGATTAGAACAGATATTTTATCTTTTCATTTTCTGTGTTGTATTAAAACTCAACTCAAGAAGTATGCAGTGTGGATGATATGGCAAAGGTTCGATATGCAGCTCATCTGCCTAATGCCCTGCATCCCCTACGGGGGACATGGAAACACAACACTAAGGCGTAGCTCCTATACACCCAACATGGCGTCCTTCAGGCTCCTGGGGGCCGCTCACCGAGGTCTGAGCACTGGACCACCTTCCTGTTGCACTGGCATCCAAACGGGCAGCTGGGGAACGCTGGCATCTCAAAGTCCACGAAGCCGGAGCCATCTTCCTGGTCGTTCATCATCAACAACATCAAGCTCCGGACGTCCACCGTCTTTCCCAGCGGCGAGAGTCCCCTCGGGCTGAAGGGGGAGGCCTGGGCAGGGGCCGCTAGACCCCCAAGGAGGAGGACTATCATACAGAGATGCATTGCTTCACCGCAGGTCTGGATGTTCTCTGGTGGTGTGGCCGGAAAGGGATCACATGGAAGGGGAGAAGAGGGGGAGGAATCACCTTAAAGCCATCATGCATCAGATTTATAACACAGCAACAAAAGGAAGACATTTCTTAAAACAAAGCTCTGCATCTGCAGTGCAATATATACAATCTACTATATAACAGACACTTTTATCAAGAGTGACTTTCCGCTTTTTTCTAAGACATACAAGTCGTTAAGGAGCAGGTAGCACTCAGGGAAGCCGAGGAGGCCCGTGCTACATTTGAGATATATATTTTTACTTCCGGACTCCGCACCAAACCGTTAGTGCAAAGTGTTATCCCATTCACAAACACTGGCAATGCGCTGGTTCATCGGAGAAGACCTGTATACAGTTACACACATGAAGACTCGTGAAATGATAGATCCTGCATGACCGAGCCTTGTTTTAGTTCACATTTCGTCTTCCTCCCCCTTCTATTACGTGGTCAGAAGTCCACCGCTGTGAAATGACGGAGCCTGGAGGAGATGCGGTCGCAGGAAGACGGGGACGTTTACTCTCAAACCTTTGGAGTCACAAAAGTCCTAAAACATGTATTTTTTCGGATAGCATTAAATAGGACATTATTGGTGGGATGCACAACCAATAAGGATTTGATCCGTTTCTATCTTTTTGCTTCTAGTTTTGATAAAACACACAGAACTTGCAGTAAAGCGAAAACCCCAAAAGCATCTCTCTGCGGCGTTCTATATTGAACCAAACAATGGGCTTCCCAGCGGGGCCGAGGCTGTCTGGACAGGCTCCAGGGAGCACCACATGCGGTAGAGGCTTGGTTCCCAAGGGGAGCCTCCCACACCCTGAACCACAGCAGCAGGAGAAGCCACAGACCCAGAGAACCAAAGACCATGCTTTATATTTAGTCTCCATTCTGAAGCAGCAAATGGCTCTCTCCTGTTTAAACACATGTCGCTCCCGGCTCAACAATACGCTCACCTCTGGATGAGCGGGATGCAGGAGGCGCAGACCTGGATGATGGGACTGTGTGTGTGAGAGGGTGACGCTACTTATGATTCATTCATTCATTCACAATTCATTGGTTCTTATTCCCATTGATGATATGCAAGAGTCTCTCTCCCATTGCTTTGTTGTTTTTTGCCACCTGAACATTTCAGAAGCCTCGAAGCTGCAAGTCAGAAGCCTCAGGCACTGGTAATAATGAGTGTGTTTCCAACCCTTCCGTATAACACACACTGTAATGAGTATAACATATCATAATACCTTTTGTGTATATATGTGTATATATACTGTATATATATGTATATATATATATATATAGACGGTATATGTATGCATATATGTATGTATACGTATGTATATTTAAATATACATAATGATTCTAGCATGCAAGGTTATTTCTTTTATATATTTCATCAAATTAGGTAATTTTTAAGCAACATGCAATTTAGCATCATTCAGTAAGGTTATATTATATCATGCTATGACATTAAAAAAAACGGAAAAATACATACCTCTCAATGTGAAGACAAACTGAGTGAAATGTCAACCGTCCATAAGTTAGTTTAGGAGGGAGAACTCGACAGGCCGAGCAGCTGTTTCCCCCGGCTCCTATTGGCTTAGCTGAATCCACTGGGGACACGCTGGACAAACACTCTGGGAAGAGGCAGAGAACAGACTAACCCGCAGAGTCCTGACGGAGAGACCAGAGGGAGAGAGAGTTCTGAAAGAGGAACACTGGGACAAAGAAACAGAGAGGGTGAAAGATAGATTAAGGAAAAGGAAAGAAAAAAAATACTGGCACAGAAACCTAGCTTCAAGTGGTTGGAGCCAGAGAGAGGTTTGCAGAAAGAGAGAGAGAGAGAGAGAGAGAGAGAGAGAGAGAGAGAGAGAGAGAGAGAGAGAGAGAGAGAGAGAGAGAGAGAGAGATCTAATTTGGCAAGGTCGGATAAGGTTTTTAATAATCCATAGGGGATGATAATAGCAAATAGCATGCTTCTCAGCCAATCAGTGGATGTATTCACTAAAAAATACTGAGACATTTCAAACCAAAAATATTTTTTATTTTTATAGAACTCAAAATAGGTGAAAAGACAATTATAAATCAGCCTTCTAACATACAAGGATCGAAAAAATAGCAGTTCAAATAACACAGGATGTGTGTGACATTAAGACCAGGACCACCAGCTTCTCCAAGAGAATCATAAGATGCTATTTATTCATAATTATATGCCCTGAACACATGGATTCATAATGGAAAATGCACGTATTTCTTTATTTTAAGCATGAATTTATGGCAACTGTTAGAACACAAAAGGCAAGACCATTAACCTCGAATGGCTTTCTTCCTGCATCCTTTTTATTTTGGTCTCCCACAAGAAGTGAATCACTTTGTTAGAATGATGGTTTTTGGCAGTGGTCGAGTTGTAAAAACAAGCCAGGGGGGAAGGTGGATTTTAACTTTTAGGGACAGATCATTTGTGCTGATGACATTGGATATGGTGGGAGACCAACGGTGTGATAATTATTATTATTTGTATTACTATTATTATATTATTGTATATTTTTTGGGATAAAATAAGAGCGATGACTACAGTCATCACTCTTATTTTATCCCAAAAAACGCAGCTGATCGGGCGCATCACACGATTCGGAGGTGTGCATCACATTTAAGGATTTAAAAAACTGATTCTTATTGTTTTTTTTTCAAAAATGCATTCGGCAGATAAGGGAGACTAGCGTTGCTCACGGGTTGGAATGAAAGGGAGAAAACGGGACAGTTGCCTGCGGAAGCGATGTCTGAGATGCAGAGACAGCTTCACTCTACCAGCGTCTGTCTGGGAAGGGGAGATGGCTGTTTCAGAGGGGGATGATTTTGATCATTTTAATTCCAAAGGGGGATGCCATCCCCCCTCAACTCGAGTGCTGGTTTTTGGTGAGAATCTTGGATAATGCATTACTCCCCTTTAGTTTGTGAAAACGTCCATACCTCTAAATGAGTCTCAAATTCAAACATTACTAAATCTTGTATCTGTTTATCTTCATAGCTTGATATGTCAAACGCTTTGAGTGCCTTAAAAAACACTAAATAAATGCAACAATTATTTTCACTATCATTAATTTCCGAAATGTATACGATTTCATTCAAGAGACGAGCCCAGTTGGCGAGCGGTTAGACGGAACAGAACCCAACAAACCCCCTGCTGTGATTGGGCGGCCCCTCCCTCCCCCGGCTGTGATTGGGCGGCTCCTCCCCTCCCCCTACTCCTCGTGTCTCTGCGGCCGCAGCAGCACGCTGTGGTAGCTGCGGATGCAGGAGAAGCTGCTGGGGGCCACGAGGTGGCTCTGGATCAGGTTGTTCTCCAGGTGGACGCTCAGCAGGAGGGAGTCCTCGCGCGCCCCCGGGTCGCACAGGGCGCCAACCGGGACGTCGCTGCCGTCGCACGGGAGGAGGGGGGGAGGGGGGGAGGGAAGGAGAGGAGGGGAAGGAGAGGAAGGAGGAGAGGAGGGGAAGGAGAGGAAGGAGATGGTCGAATGTTTAGAAGAAGGACGGACATGTGGTGGTGGTTCCGCTGCTGAAGCCCAGGGGTTTATTTTCTCTTGTGCTGATGGAAGGTCGGTTGTTATTTGAGGCAGGGAGGTATTTTGGCTCATAAGTACTAAGTCTTGGTAATGTTTATACTTGGTTGGGTCTGGAGGTAATATTTCACGTTAGTATAGTGGAGCCAAGTTAACCAGTCACAAAAAGCTGAATTGATTTAATATAAAGTGTCCTACAGAATAGGTGATTTTGATTTTCATCGAGTTTGCTGCCCCCTGTAGGTAAGAAAGTATCTTGCATGATACACTTTATCAAAATTAATTGGTGCTGTTTAATTTCATACGAATGAAAATGTATCAAAATTCACAAGAAATCAATGCAAGGACGGACAACAGAGGCCTTCTTGGACACTGAGAAGTGTGAATATTCTTGTGCTAAATGTACACCCCCCCCTCAGCCCCCCCCCATACCGCCCACCTGATGAGGTTGTGGTTGAGACGGAGGTGCTGCAGGTTCCTGAGCTGCGGGAGGCCCCTGGGGACCGAGTGCAGCAGGTTGTGGTCCAGCAGCAGCTCGGCCAGCGAGGAACTCAGCCCCTTGAAGGACGCCTGGGCCAGGCCGCCGTCCTGCAGGCGGTTGTGGGACAGGTGCAGGGAGTCCAGGCCCGGGGCCATGTGGCCGAACACGAAGGCCGGGATCAGCTGGATCAGGTTGTGGTGCAGGACGAGCTGGCGGACGCCCGGGGGCAGGAAGGACGGGACGTGGACCAGCCGGTTGTGGGATAGGTCCAGAGACTCTAACTTCCTGGATAGACAACACAGGAGGACCAATCAGAACACGAGGTTAGCGCCAAACACAGAAGGACCAATCAGAACACTCAGTTAGGACCAATCAGAGGAGGACCAATCCGAACACTCGGTTAGGAAAATTATTGATAGTTGTTAGAAGTCTACAGGACAATTAAAGAAGCTAGAAAATAGATAAAGGAGGAGATAATCCTAATCAGTATCAGCTTTAATTTTACTTAATAGTATACGCTAATAAATATGACTTTCAGATACAACAACTTCTTTCATGTTTCATCAAAGCCATGTATATTCATGGCTTCTATCTCTAATTGGACGCAGTGGAACATGAGTGAACGGGGGATTGTGTCTACAGGTGTATACCCGTACAGCAGGTGTATCAAGGCGTGGGGGGCGATGCGGTCCTCTCGGATGCGGTTGTGGCTCAGGTCCAGAGCCCTCAGGTTAACTGTTTTGTTCAGGATCCCGGCTTGCACCACCTCTATCTTGTTGTCTGAGAGGTGGAGCTCCTAGCGAGCAGAGAAAATAAAATAAATAATTAAAATGGAAACCAGAGTGTCATACAAGGAGGAGGAAATCACAAGGTCTGGAGCGTCGACCTCCTCGGCGTTCCTCGTCGTTCCGGGTCGGTCGTACCTGAAGGGAGACGGGCAGACCCGAGGGAACACCCCGGAACCGGTTGTCGTCCAGACGAAGGTAGGCCAGCTTTCGCAGCGGTCGGAAGGTCAAAGGTGAAACGTTCCCATCGTGGAAGTGGTTGTCTTCCAGTTCTAGCGTAAGGAGTTTGGACAAACCTGACGGGATGAAATGAGTTAGAAAAGCTCTCTGCTGGGATTTCTCCAATGGGGAACAGTAAAAGAAAAAGAACGCGGGATTGTACGATAGAGACGTTTGTCTTTAAAGATCTCCTATTATACTACTTTTCTGGTCTTCATTTCTTGTTAATGACTCCTATAGAGCAACCTGACACGAATCACAGCACAAAAAACTATGTAGATTTTCGGGAAACTCTTCCTCTCATCCGAGCGCTTTCAGCGTTCTCTGTCAGCACTCGGCTTTGTCCTTCTCCGCCCCCCCTCCTGCCAACCCCACTCCGTTGTGATTGGTTACCTTCCGGAAGTGCATGTTGCAGAATTACCATACATGGAAAATCCGGATTGTTCTATGTAGATAAATCCCGGAAATTTGAACAAGTGAATGGCGCCCGGCGTCCCTAGTGTCTAGATCTATAGATCTATAGATCTATAGATCTATCTATCGCTATAATAAAACCCCCATTGTCTCTGCAGACATTAACAGGGAATCCCTGCTCGTGTTTCAGAATGGAGAAGTGAGAGTGGAGTTGAGAGTTGACATGGAGGAGGATGTGTGTGTGTGTGTGTGTGTGTCGGGGGGGGGACCTTTGAAGCTGCTGGGGGTCAGGCCGCTGAGCTTGTTGTCGTTGATCTTGAGCTCCAGCAGCGAGGGCGGGAGGAGGGCGGGCAGCCGGGTCAGGTTGTTCCCGTCCAGGATCAGCCGCCGCAGCCGGGTCAGGTTCTGCAGCAGAAAGCATCCAGGCCTTAGTGTGAATCCTCCCCCGCACCCCCCCGCTGAGAGAGCCCCCCCGGCCTGCCCTGGGCCCCCCCACTGTATACACCGTCTGTTCCCCGCTGAGAGAGAGGTCCAACTTGAGGTCCATGTTGTTTCTGAAGCACTGAACATCAAACTGCTTCAGGGGTCGGGGCTTTAGGATGAGCTGCTTTATTGTGAGGCAGTTACCAGATGTCATTAGAGGACTAAGTTAAAAGGAGTAAGAAAAGTGCAAAGTTCCTGCCACATTTAAATTTAATGTCGTCAGGTCGGAATTAGTGTGGATTCCTCATCCGGCTCGTAGACAAATACACAATTTATTATTACTTAGCTGTTTGAGCACAAGAGTACCAATCGAAATAGTCCAGTGTTATATGTATGAGCCACGGAACAACACAGCTGCCCCCAGACAGACTGAAAACATTATGTCACCCCTGTGACAGACCGTAGGAGCCAGGGAGTCCAGTGCTGGGGGACGCTGGGAGGCACAAACCATTGTCTCCCTCTTAGTAGAGGTTTTCCACTGTTGACTGCGACCAACTCCACCCGACCGGCGAAGCATCTGGTGGAATTCATTGCGAGGGTGCAACATTCTGCCTGTGGTCCTGATTCAACAAGGAGCATGTGCGCTTTGTCCCGGCGTCATACACGTAAGGACTCTAAATCTGTTTTTTATGGACGTGTCCGTGAACTACCGTCGACCGGCTGGTAGAAAAAAGGTGTGTTTCGATCAACCACCGAAGAGTCGGTCAATAAACTCTGCGTTGCCATGGGGATAGAGCTGAGTTAGAACGGTAACGTAGCATAACAGAGCGGTTCACAGTGTCAGGCGGCTGTTTTTTTCCTGTTTTTAGTACCACGAGTTGGAGAGGTTTTCCTTCAAGCCTGGCTGGTGGTTGGCTGACGCACCTAAACCCACTGGAGACTCGGTGAAGTGAGGAAGAGTTTACAAAACAGAAGGTCACAGCTGAACCTAACAGCCTACGCAGAGGTCTGCACCATCTGGATGGCTGATCTACCCATCGCACTCTATACTGTCATGATAGGAAACTTTTGGGTCGAACAGGGGCAGAATGGATGCACCAACGATATGAGGAAGAGCCTTCGGTTACAAAGCAGGGAGGAAGTGTCATGTACGTATTCTACATCAGACGGCTAACCCTGCGGTGGTGCTGGTGTGGATGGGGCACCTGGAACAGCAGGGGGCTGAAGGAGGCATCATCCAGCTTGTTCTTGCTCAGATCCAGCCACTCCAGGTTGGGCAGACCGGCCAGCGCCTTGGCTGGGATCCGGCTGATCTTGTTGTCTGGACACACAAACAAACGCGACACAATTAGGATTGGATACGGTAAAGGATCTCATTTTTACCAATCAGTAGAACAACATTACTTGTTCGACTCCATGCCTTGTTTATGGTCTATAGATGTTTAATGTTTGTCTATTTGAGGTTCTCATGTAAAAATCATTTAAAATGATCCCATCTACTATGTCATTTTAAATGTCTTTCAAATGACTATAAAATGGCTTAAACAAGGTTTAGGTCTTACAGATACACCCGACCTGTGTAACTCCACTGGAAGACACAGGCATTAAGCCAGTGTTGGGGGTTGATTCCCTGTCCAGCTGAAGTGGAAGAGCAAGGCATTAACAATGCCAGGGTGAGGGGTTGATTCCACCTGGGGCCCCCATGCTAAGAATGTTAAAGTCGTGAACAGAAAAGCCTATGATTTAAAGTGTGTTCAACCAGCCCCCCCACCTGCCAGGTAGAGGGTCTTCACCCCCCGGTCGGAGATCAGCGGCATGCGGGTCAGGCCGGTGCTGCCGCACGCCACCAGCGTCTCCGAGAGAAGGCACCCCGACGGCAGGGACTCCATGAAGGGGGGCTTCTGGGGGAAGACCACCACGGGCCGGCCCCCCGCTGGGGGCTCCGGGCCCGGCTTCCGGGGCTGCCCCGCCCCACGCGCAGGTGGTCTCGGGGGGGTGGTCCAGAGCACAGACGGCGACGGGGTCGGGGGATCGACCTTCGCTTTTGCCGGCGGTGGAGGTGGGGGGCCGACGATGTCTTCGTCCTCCGCATCCTCGTCTTCTTTGGAAGAGTCGCGGTCCTCTTCGTCGGAGGAGTTGTGGGGCCTGCGGTTCCTGGGCGCCGCCGGTGTTTTAACCGCTGGAGTGACGGCCGGTGGGCGGACCGGGCCCATGGCGGGACGCTGGGGAACCAGAACAGTACAGTTATTACAGAAAACTAAATCCTAGCAGCAGTAGTACTAGCAGTTCTATTACCAGTAACAACAGTAGCAGCAGTAGTACTAGCAGTTCTATTACCAGTGACAACAGTAGCAGCAGTAGTACTAGCAGTTCTATTACCAGTGACAACAGTAGCAGCAGTAGTACTAGCAGTTCTATTACCAGTGACAACAATAGCAGCAGTAGTACTAGCAGTTCTATTACCAGTGACAACAGTAGCAGCAGTAGTACTAGCAGTTCTATTACCAGTGACAACAGTAGCAGCAGTAGTACTAGCAGTTCTATTACCAGTGACAACAGTAGCAGCAGTAGTACTAGCAGTTCTATTACCAGTGACAACAGTAGCAGCAGTAGTACTAGCAGTTCTATTACCAGGGACAACAGTAGCAGCAGTAGTACTAGCAGTTCTATTACCAGTGACAACAGTAGCAGCAGTAGTACTAGCAGTTCTATTACCAGTAACAACAGTAGCAGCAGTAGTACTAGCAGTTCTATTACCAGTAACAACAGTAGCAGCAGTAGTACTAGCAGTTCTATTACCAGTGACAACAGTAGCAGCAGTAGTACTAGCAGTTATATTACCAGTGACAACAGTAGCAGCAGTAGTACTAGCAGTTCTATTACCAGTGACAACAGTAGCAGCAGTAGTACTAGCAGTTCTATTACCAGTGACAACAGTAGCAGCAGTAGTACTAGCAGTTCTATTACCAGGGACAACAGTAGCAGCAGTAGTACTAGCAGTTCTATTACCAGTAACAACAGTAGCAGCAGTAGTACTAGCAGTTCTATTACCAGTAACAACAGTAGCAGCAGTAGTACTAGCAGTTCTATTACCAGTGACAACAGTAGCAGCAGTAGTACTAGCAGTTATATTACCAGTGACAACAGTAGCAGCAGTAGTAATAGCAGTTCTATTACCAGTGACAACAGTAGCAGCAGTAGTACTAGCAGTTCTATTACCAGTGACAACAGTAGCAGCAGTAGTAATAGCAGTTCTATTACCAGTAACAACAGTAGCAGCAGTAGTAATAGCAGTTCTATTACCAGTAACAACAGTAGCAGCAGTAGTAATAGCAGTTCTATTACCAGTAACAACAGTAGCAGCAGTAGTACTAGCAGTTATATTACCAGTAACAACAGTAGCAGCAGTAGTAATAGCAGTTCTATTACCAGTGACAACAGTAGCAGCAGTCGTTTTAAAGGTGATGGACTCACGGTTTGTCCCTTGGTTCTGACCTCCTGTCCTCCTCTAGAGTTGGAGATCTTACTGCTGCTCCTCCTTGCTCCTCCACCCACTCCCTTATGTTCCGTGGTCCCCTTCACCACCCGAACTTTTCCTGCTGCTGGTCCTGAAAATCCCAACAACACCACCATTCTCAGAAGATCCCCCAGAAGTGGCTTCAAGAACTTAAGAATCGGGAACGGAGGAAGTAGGGCGAGCATCCAAAACAAATGTCAGCTAAACGTTAAGGCGGTACATCGCTAATGCTAACCCCTAGCAGGCATCAATGGCCGCATTCAGTCCCCAGGACATGTCTGACTTGTGGTCTTCATCCTCCTGCTCCGCAAACTACCTTCACACAACCAATGACTTCATCATAATTACAGAGTGTATCTGTAGACAATGCTCCCAGTGTTCGAGGTCCTGAGGACTGATACAGAAGGACCACATCATTCATTCAAAAAATTGACTTTGATCGTTGTGTACATTTATTTGATGTGTGGTGCAACATGTGTTATTGATATTCTTTAAATATATATGTATATATATAGAAAGAAAGGGAGAGATTATAATTGGTCGAATAGCAGATTTAAAAGTCAAATGTGACACTTCTTGAGGGAAAAACCCAAGTCTAACCAGAAGGAGAGATGTCATGCCTGTGAAAGGTTTTTAAATTGTACGAACATAACAGTTTTGATCATCCCTTTTGATATGGACAATAACTAAATACATTTGTGTCGTAATACATCCTGTAAGAAAAAATTTTAGGTGCATTCAGATGATAGATTACTGATGTGTGGAAGGACCCACTCTGGGGTTAGATAGAGGAAGGAGCCACTCTGGGGTTAGATAGAGGAAGGAGCCACTCTGGGGTTAGATAGAGGAAGGACCCACTCTGGGGTTAGATAGAGGAAGGACCCACTCTGGGGTTAGATAGAGGAAGGAGCCACTCTGGGGTTAGATAGAGGAAGGAGCCACTCTGGGGTTAGATAGAGGAAGGAGCCACTCTGGGGTTAGATAGAGGAAGGAGCCACTCTGGGGTTAGATAGAGAAAGTATACTCTCTGGGGCTAGATAGGTACTATAAGGTTTAGTATATGAGATGATATACTATGGGTTAGTAAGTGGAATGATATGATCTGAGGCAAGGTTGTGGAATGAGGGGATGAGAGATCGGATTGGTGCATTCTGGGGTTAGAGGTGAAGATTGAGACTGAAATGGACTCTGAAAGGTTGGCGGTGTCTCACCTGGGTCACATGGGGTGGGTTTGCACTTCACCATGTCTCTCTGACACTGGCAGACAGTGCACGGCTCTGGAGACCACATAGCCCCCTCAAACATGGTCATCCCGTAAACTACACACTGACCTGCAGCGCACACATGGCCCAAACAATGAGCACACGCACAGGAAGGCTACACACAACTCACACGTTGTAAATATTCAGTAATCAGTAATGATTATCAGTCACTCATCAATAATCACAATTCATTAAAACATTAAATTAAAACTCATCATACGATCATTGTTAAAATAAAACCAATTATAAAAAATGTATATATTCTCTTAATGTATGAGAATACATAGTTGTGTTATCCTATAATATAGGATAACACAACTAATCATAAGAAATTGGTATATTGGTGCAAGAAGGATAATGGCAACCAGAAACCCAACCAATGAAACAATCCAAAGCTCCAGTTATCTTTCCCAGGTCTCACCCGCAGGCGGGGGGGTCCTCCTGGTGGCGGTCCGAGCACTGAGCCTGGCTCCGGCCCCTAGCCCTGGGCCCGCTCCCCTGGTTCTCCCAAAGGCCGAGGGGGACGCGGCGCAGAAACACAGCAGACACAGCAGCCCGGCTGCACTCATGGTGAAAGTCCCCACACCCTGAGAAAGACCCTCTTATAGCCTGTAGACCAGGGGGTAAGGGAGGGGGGAGAGCAGACCAGAAGGTGTGAGGAAGGGGGGGGTGTTTTCAGGTTCGAGGGAGATAAATGCCCTCATTCATACGTTTGTCAGGATATCAAACCCCCCTTGCTGCCATTATCCCCCTCAAGCCAAGAGAAATGTGCATGTGTGCACAAGGGCCCCAGCAAACACATACGGGTGCACGGCCATGCATGAGTCGACAAACTAAAACCGCAACAAACGTTTTAGCACACTGATGGCAAAACGCTCTAACACATTGCACACAAACATGCAAACACACATTTGCTGCACAAATAGTAACAGAAAAAAACAAATATTACATATTTATATGTAAATACTTGATAATTTATGACTTGAACAGACTTACCTTTGAAAAAGGTATATCTTGGCAGAACATTATGATCTGCACAAAAGGTGAAGGTTCCAGCCCTGGATCTCCTGCTAGGAGCCCTACCTCTCTCCCATCTCCTGGACCCCAGCCCTCAGCACTAAGGCCCCCTCCATGGCTCCGGTCCAACCTCCATACCCTGGTCCAACGGTAGGAAGCTGTCTCCGTTTGGCTGAGGGATAAAGACAACATCCTGGAGAGCCGACCAATAGGAGCGCAGGCTGCAGGACATGAAAGAATGACCACTCTGTAGAGCGACCAGCGAAAGTCAACCAGGTTCTCTCCTACTTTTCTTCCTTACGTTGCAAACCACACATATGAGAAATTCCTTCCAGGACATGTGAACCGAGCAGTCTTCTGCCTCCTGCTTCTCTGTCGTGTTCTCTGCTTCCATAGGGGGAAGGTTTATGAGTCTTTCCAAGTAGAGACATGTTGAACAACAAGGGAGGAGGCTAGGTTCAACTGTGATGTCGTAAGTTCAACAAGCCTTTGTCTGCTGTGTATGGTTCATGAAAAGAAGTCTGAATGATTAAGGTAAACTGGACCAATATCCAGCCCTGTAGCCTTGTAAAGGGTTAAAAATATAAACCATTACAAGGCTATTTGTGAAGAGTTTGTACCATGGACTTTTCACAAGGGGCTGTCTCTGTGTTCAAAGAGTTTAAATCTTCACAAAACTCACTGATCCACACATTCTCCCCCGAGAGGTTGAACATTATATTATATATATATTATATTATATAATACAACGGACCTTTTGTCAAGCAACTTCCTGTTCTCAGGAGAGGCTGTCAACTTTGGCCCCAACATGTGAGTTTGAAATAATATATCTTGGTGACAGCAGATATTTATAGCTCTCTCGAACAACTAGTGGTGTAGCGGTGTTGTGACGGCTGTTATCCCAACACGTTATCCCAGAGGTCACCCCTCATTTGACCTTGGGCATTTAAAATAAATATGTGGGCTTTAGACCGTAAACAACCTTAACAAGTCCCCTACCTGTCAGGCCTGCTGCTTTCTGATTCGCTACACCAATAGTTGTGATGTCAACGAAAATCCCCCAAAACTACAAACACACTTTAATCGATTTATACATACAATCGATATATAGCCACACCATGGTTATACAGGGTACTACAACAACACAAGTGTTAAATCAATCCGAGAGAAATTAGGGATTTAAAAAGTGATATAGGGTGGTTGGGGTGTTTTACCTCATCACAAATGTAAACTGCAGAAAGGAAACGGACAATGCCTGTAAATAATTAAAAAGAAATCCCAATGATTCTATTCAGACTTGCCATCTTTAAATTCGGTTTCATCGTAACATCTCAGCATGATCATTTCATGACCCCATAAAACCGGTTTAGGGTGAGGGTTAAGAAGGTGGAGATAACAGTGAATGATTCCCCCCTCCCATGTGTTTAGAGAATCACATGGGAGGGCTGAGCTCAGACCCCTCCCTGGGGGAAAGCAGCTAAGGTAAGCGAGCGTTTAGGTCCTGTCTTGTCTTAATTGCATCTAAAGCCGATCGGTGTCCACACATAACCGGGTCCAAACCCTGCAGTCTGACCCCTGACCCCAGGACCCACGCTACAGCTGGTGCTGCTGGCCCAGCAGAGAGGGGCTACGTTACCCCATCTGCCCCGCTGTTACCCCACTATTACCCTGATGCCACCTCCAAGAACACGCGTTGCACGTATACACACACTGATAAAACCATGCACACACAAACACACACATTAATAAGATAATGCACACAACCGACAGACATGCACATGCACAAAGACACGTTTAAATAACACACATTCATACGTGCATTCCAATAAACACACATGCACACATCCACCTAAATAAACGCAGATACACACATGCACACACACACACACACACACACACACACACACACACAACACACACACACACACACACACACACACACACACCACCCCCTGAATTGCAACACTATTTCTAGTCAAGGACACATGCCATTTTAGATCTTCACCTCGACTCTATTGTTATAAAACATGTTCTTCTTCTATGGTTTGCCACTGCTCACAATGACCATTGGCCAGCAGTACCTCAGGATTATACTGGGGCCTGATGGACAGACATTATATGCTTGTTGTGCCTGATTGACAGGGCTTTGTATGTGTGTGTGTGTGTGTGTGTATGTGTGTGTGTATGTGTGTGTGTGTGTGTGGGTGGGGGGGGGGGGGGGGGGGGGGGGTGGGGGGGGGGCGGGGGGGGGCAGATGTCCACCCTCAGTATGTACGGAATTTAGAAGAGCGTTCCTGTTTATGAGGAAATTGATATGTCTGACCTATTAGCTCCTTTTCCGAGATGCACTTTGGGAAATGTATTTTATTCTATTTGTAGGACTCGGTGAGCACAGTTGGAGTTGGAAGCCATTTGGTGCAGCAGAAGGACCTTCCACTATGTATATATATACCAGCATTTGTCCTTGCAGGCTCTCTCCCTCTCGCTCTCTTCCTGTCTGATTGCTCCTCAATGAGACCGCACTGCAGATGGTCGCCACCTTGACCCAAGGCCTGGTCGGTTGGCCAGGCCTGGGCGACCATCTGCAGTGTGGTCAAGGCCGATGAAGGTCAGGTCACACAATGTTATTGTATCAAAAACTAATTGATTGAGGATGGTTATGAAGTCCACTGCTTGTACATCCAACAGGAGAATAAAGGCATAACTAAATGCAGAGCTTGTTTCCCAGAACCAATGGTGGCTCTTCTATTAGCTAAGGAGGCCGGGACAAACAGACAATGAACCAATGGTGGCTCTTCTATTAGCTAAGGAGGCCGGGACAAACAGACAATGAACCAATGGTGGCTCTTCTATTAGCTAAGGAGGCCGGGACAAACAGACAATGAACCAATGGTGGCTCTTCTATTAGCTAAGGAGGCCGGGACAAACAGACAATGAACCAATGGTGGCTCTTCTATTAGCTAAGGAGGCCGGGACAAACAGACAATGTCTCCAATTTAGGTGCTGCCGCCAATGCACTGCTATTGTTGGAAAATCACCCTTCTGTCTCTATTTATAGATCTCTCTCTCTCCCATACTCTCCCTACACACACACACACACCACAAACACATACATGTGCATACACAACTACACACACGCACACACACACACACACACACACACACACACACACACACACACACACACACACACACACACACACACACTCCTCATCAAGTTGGGTGACGTGTGTACGTCAACGGTGGGTTTTGAGTGACCAAAGCCGCCCACCCACCCAACAAAAGAGAGAGGCAGGTAGTGCTTCAAGTCTTTGTCTTGTATCTCAGTGAGAGCAGCACTGTGAGTGCGTGTGTGTGAGTGTGGATAAAACAAAGACAGACCAGAAACCATGGATGATGTGTATAAGGCAGCGGTGAGTGGACAAGCAGCATTATTATTTGATCATGGTATGATTATTTTATTAACGGATTTATCAATTACATTAAGTATGAAATATATATATTTATATATATGCTATATATATATATATATATAGCAAAAATATCTATATATATATTGCTACAATCAACAAGTTACAAGAAGTGAAATTGCAACTTGTGACGTTTTATAAAGGCATGTTTAGAAATGGTATTAACTTGTCTGTGTGGAGTGTGTTTAAAAGGACAGCAGTGGCATGACATTGAGGACAAGGGTATCAGAGGGAACCGCTCCGGGGTCCCTGGCTCTGAGCGCTGCTACGTCATGCGTCTTGGAGACGGGCTGAAATCCAGCCTGTTGCCATTAAGAATAAGAATATAAACACGTTTGAAAGCTCCGGATAAAAAGGTTTTTGCATATGTACCTCTTTGCGCACATTGGCAAATCTGAATTTGAATAGAGACTTTTAGTCATTTTCCAGGCCAGTTGCATGCTAGGATTTCCGAACGGTATATACACATAGTGGGTTCTTATGGAAGGTCAAGACCAACTGCCTTCCCCGTTGTCAGAGATCAAGCTAAGAAGCCCATTATCACTGACATCACATGAACATGGGCCAATCCCATAGAAACATTTCAGAAGCCTTTCATAGTGCTGTGGTTGTTCATCGCTCCCACAATAACTCTTTGTCTACGCACACTTGTTACACAAGTATATTTATTTCTGTCAGCGCATTAAAGGCGAACCGCCACAGCCTAGTTTGGCAGGGTATTCGCTGGACGGTTGAGACGGTCGACCTTTGGTTCTTATCCACTGGTCCCAGTCCAAGAGATGCCTGCCTCAGCTAGCAAGCATTTCTGACATCTTTCAGCGTGACAACAATAGAACAAAGCGACAGTTGGGACGGTCAGGTAGGACAAATGAGGAGAGGACATGACAGCTGTTGGCCCCAGCCATCGAAAGTGAGGACTGCTACCGCAGATCAGACCGGTGGCTGCCAACTGCCTGCCTCGACCAACCCTTCCAATATCTCCCCTAACCCCACCAACCCACCCGCCTCCCCCAATAGCCTCCACTGGCCTACGCATCCAACTGCGGCCCCGTGGGACCAGAATAGCAGGTGAAGAAAGTGCCATGACATTTCAGTCATACGGTGGTCAGGGGTGGGGGGGTGAGAAGGCCTGGGTGTCTACATGGAGTCATTGGTTGGGCCAGGGACTGGGTGGTGAGGGTTCAAGGACGAATCGTGAGGGGGGCGGGTAGCCAGTGGAATTGGCAAGAACCTGGTGATACGATATGCATCATGGGGTGGGCTGCAGTGCGTATAAAAATACACGTATTGTCAGGAGATGACAAGCTTCTGCTTTCCTCACTTTGCATAAATTGAATGCCCGTTTTTGTATGTATCGGAAAATATGGGGTTGTAAGTAGTGTACTTAAAATAATAAAATTATTTTAATATGTCGAAACTAACGATACGTTTTTCTCTTTCTTTAGGTTGAGAACTTGACAGAGGAGCAGAAAAATGGTGAGAATCTTGTTGAGGAATCAACATTAGCTTTAGCATGTAGCAAGTACCACTACTTCTTGCATCACTATAAAAGCCTAGCGTGAATCCTTATGAAGCTACTACTAATACCAAAGCTGTATAATCCTACAACCCAATACAAGTGTCTCTACCTCTAGTCTAGATAAATATAGCATGACGACGCTAATTACACCTACATTTCTCTGCTGAGATGAATAAAGTATATCTTATCTTATCTTATCTTATTACTAACAACAATATTTGAGACGTTCTTCACATCTTGGTGATTTCCGTTACTTCTCAATGCCGCCTGTGTTTCTGGCCCTCTTTAGAGTTCAAGGCCGCGTTTGATGTCTTCATTCAGGATGCAGAGGATGGCTGCATCAGCACCAAGGAGCTAGGGAAGGTTATGAGGATGCTTGGACAGAACCCCACGCCAGAGGAGCTCCAGGAGATGATCGACGAAGTGGATGAAGATGGTACGTCAGCAGCTAGCCATCGTTGCTAAGCTAGCCAGACTGCTAGCTTCCATTGATAACCTAGCCAAATAACTTGCCATCGTTTCAATCCCAGCCAAAGTACAAACAGCCATGGCTAACATAGCCACCTTACTGTCCATCTCTGCTAACTAATAAACCATTTTTAGTCATCATTGTCATCAAGCCACATCGCTAACTCAGTCGCACATAGCAAACCTTTTATAAGTTATATATATATATAATCTCCCATTCCTGTACAGGGATTCCCCATCAAGATCAATATAATATTTTTAAGAGTACTCAAGTTCATGCTGAAAAAAATAACGTTCAGAAAACAAAAGCCATCCTCGCTAACCAGTTTAGTAAAAACAGTTTCTTACATCACTGGGTTTACCAAGCAGCAATTCAGATGGCAGACATATTATATTCAGAAGCTCCAAGTGACCCGCTGGTTCTAAGCTATTAACCGTGTTCTTCCAGGCAGTGGAACCGTAGACTTTGACGAGTTCCTGGTGATGATGGTGCGCTGCATGAAGGAGGAGAGTAAGGGGAAGTCAGAAGATGAGCTCGCTGAACTGTTCCGCATGTTTGACAAGTGAGTCCCCCTCTGAGTATCTCCACTACTCCAAGACACAGTGAAGGGTATGCCTACACTGTAGGCCTGTAGGAAACAAAGTGAAACAAAGGGTGTGTTGAAGGATCATTTTGTTCCAGTGAGGTATTATTGAGGGCCAGCTTTGTCATGCTCAACTGAAACCAGCTATGATCATAACTTGCATAATGATGAAAATGGTTGATAGATATCGAAGAGATATCTATTGCAATGTCAAACCCCAACTGCCATAATATAGCTGTATCCCCTCATTAGTTAAACTGTGGTATCAGGATAATTAGCTCATTAGCAAATCCAGATGGTCGTCTCAAACTAGTGAGAAGGACTTTCACATCCTGGATCTGTAGGCTGGATCCTGGATCACGTCAAGTGGTCCCTAGCAGGTGAGTTAGCAAGCAGTCCCAACGATAAGAGGCGTATGATCCTGTGTTGAGGAACGGAGACGGCTACATCGACCTGGAGGAGCTGAAGGCCATGCTGGAGTCCACAGGAGAGTCCATTACAGAGGACGACATCGACGAGCTGATGAAGGACGGCGACAGGAACAACGATGGCAGAATCGACTACGACGGTATGCAGGGAAGGAGCGGGGCGGTGTTTAAACGACTTTAAATGACTAGTTAAATTACAACGATTCTGGCAGAAGAAAGACAAGGCATAGGTTCAAAGGGCGTAGGTTTTAGCATACATATTGCGTTTTCTATAAATCTATTAAACCATGGAGCATTTTCTGCAATAGGCATGATTCTGAATTATTATCATATCCTGTATGATAATATAATTTTAGATTTTTACAAGCAGTATAATGTTTTTTGTTATTTTATCTTTCTTCTAGAGTTCCTGGAGTTTATGAAGGGTGTAGAATAGAAGATTTCTGAACTACAACATGGATCCATCTTAAAATACCTGAAGGACTCCTCAAAGCTCAATGATGTCATTCCCTCGTGTCTTCTGTCCTTTGTCTACAAGTTGTTAATTGAACAGGCCTACTTTTACAAATCTTAAATTTCAAATATAAACACATAGAACCTTCTAAACATTTTTATGTTTCAAATATGAATGCGATTCCTTTGTTGTACAGTGAGTTAATTCAAAGTTATTACGCCCATAAAGTTTACATGCCACCTTTCTCAAGAAAATGTAAGAATATATTTTCTAAACTTATTTGACCACCCTTCCACCAAGTCGAAAAAATAATACATTATAGCAGAAAACAATGTATTTTCAATAAAGGGATTTTCAGTATTGCTGCTTTGTGTCTTTTTTGTGCGTTTTTTAATCAATTGTAATGTAAAACAATATGCATATTATTGCTTATTGAAGAGGCCGATATTATATTTGGTCGACATATTTGGCTGTCGCCTTGCATGGTCGACTGCCGTCGGTGTGTCAATGTGTGTATTAACCGATGTAAGTCGCTTTGGATAAAAGCGTCTGCTAAATGCCCTAATTGTAATTGTAATTGACACATGAACAATTAGTGTTCATGACATGACTTACTGACTTAACAGGTAAGCACATGTTTGTGTGTGGTACATACATTGTTCAATTGAAATTATTGGCATAAAGTTTTAGTAAGGTTATTCTTTAACACAGATATTACAGTTAATATTAGCCCCCACAAAGGCTTAATGTGGACTTCATTGTAGATTTGTTTTTAGTTTTGGGGTGTGAAACCAACCTCGTGAATACTATTATGGATTGAAATCAATTGCAACATATTGTCGTTTTCTTATATATTTATGATAGATAACGTTAGCAACATGAACTACATTGATAGAGCTCCGCTCACCTTTTCCATTTTGTTTCGGAAAGGACAACCGCGCCCCCTGGCGGCTGCAGCTGCTGTCGCCGCTACTAACACAAGTTCCATCCCAACAGTGTGTTTCAAATTGTAAATAATCCAGCACTATCTTAAATGAGGGGTGTTTCGGATGGTTCGATGCTGTTTTAAATACTAAATTGTATTTTCTACAAAACCTTGAAACAATATCATACACGACCAGCGTTTTTGTTTTTCTAATCCTTAATGTGGTTCAGTCCTTGACTATAAGTACTACGGTGAGGATTGAAACATAAACGGGAAAACCGCGATAGTAATTCGGCCTTCGATAGCTCAGTTGGTAGAGCGGAGGACTGTAGTGGCTAACGTCTGGAATCCTTAGGTCGCTGGTTCAAATCCGGCTCGAAGGACTTTTATACCTTCCTTACTAAATAACGGTAAAAGAACGTATACGAACGTCGGTACTATTCTTTATTTATTTAGCATTGGTATGAGTCGCTTATTATTGTGGTATTTCTTTACACACATCTATATATCTATATCGATATATATACACAGATAGAGAGCTACACGGGGAAGCTGTAAATGACCAGTTCACCCTTGGTCTTGAACACAGCCTCGCTGCACCATTGGTCGGGAGAATACGGAAGTCTTCTCATGTACCGATGCGTTCGGGTAAAATAGTGAATGTATATTCTAGATTCATAGGGGTCAAATATTATAAACTACATACTTGCTGTCATCTATTGTTCGTCGCTTACGAGTAGTGTCTTTACAAGCAGTCGAAATGGCCACTGTCTGGTCAGAGAAAATGCTACAATTGCTCCGTAATATGAATAACTTCCATTCACCAGGTACACTGTCGAACGGGATTTGCGTTTTGTATAGGACTTGCCCACTTGTATTCTTTCTTGTTTAGTGTTGAGTTGTAGACTATTTAGTCCGCTTGTACACCAATCAATGTCTCGTACACCCATCAATGTTGAAGGCTATTAAACAAACATTGAAAGGCACTCCAGTGTTAGTTATAGTTAGCTATAGTTCCGTTGGTTTGATTGGTTCGTCAATCAACTGTCATCAATCACTGTCATCAATTGTGTGTCTACTGACCTCGAACGATTGTTAGCAGCGCCTGATGTTCTTTTGGCGAATTATCAAATTAACATATTTAAAAATTAGACACGCCTAACCAAGATGGGTTCTTTTGAGATTCTTAATGTGGACATTGTCCTACTGATTAAGGTTATACAGTTTACAATATGTCTTTATTTGATTTGCATCTGAAAGCCTGTTTGATTTGCGCATAGAATAAATACATAGATTGAACATACATACTTGAGGTTTTTATGCTTTTACTTCCACTATTGTACCATATTGTACCATGCTGGTATACTGTGGTTATTTCATACTCTGGATTGTAAATAATGAGTAATAAATCAGCTGATTACTAGTCCGGGTCCTGCCAGGGTCAAGCCGCGCCAGATGTCTGCGCTTCATGGTGGCGGACCAACAGGTCGGTTGGATCCTCCCTCAAATGGCCGCCATTTTGAGGAACTTCCCAGACGTCTTCGATCCGCCAAGCGACGGCGCCCTTTCCCTCAGCTGGAGGCTGGACACTCACTCCAAGAGGTCAGAGGGCGTCGACAGCGTCCTGCAGACCCTGAGACGCAGCGACGCACTGACATGTTTGAAGGGATGGAGGGATGAGGTGAGTGACTAACTGGACGGGCTTCCTCCACAGCCTCATGCAATCATATTGACGCAGTTATGGAGGCATTCAACATAACTTAATGTCTAACCCCCCCGTCAGAGGTATGACGTCATGGCCAGATACTGCGACGCCCCACTGATGTCTATGGAGCGATCAGCAACCAGTAAGTCCTGTTGAAATTTGTACAATTAGACTCCTGAGAAATTTAGAACGGGCAGGGCAGTGTGTAGGTGAGGTGATCACCTCATCTCTTCTGATCCCAGCCCAGTGTTATCCAGTCTGAGCCTGCTGGGGTTCTGAGCTGGGTTCTGATCCCAGCCCTGGTTCTGATCCCAGCCCTGTGGTTCTGAGCTGGGTTCTGATCCCGGCCCTGGTTCTGATCCATACCCTGGTTCTGAGCTGGGTTCTGATCCCGGCCCTGGTTCTGATCCATACCCTGGTTCTGAGCTGGGTTCTGATCCCGGCCCTGGTTCTGAGCTTGGTTCTGATCCCGGCCCTGGTTCTGAGCTGGGTTCTGATCCCGACCCTGGTTCTGAGCAGGCCTGTTTGGGGTGAGGAGGTACGGCGTCCACATCAACGGGTTCTGCCGGAGTACCGACGGGGCGCTCCGGATGTGGCTGGCCCGCCGCTCCGCCACCAAGCAGACGTACGCCGGGTTCCTGGACAACCTGGTGAGTGAGGCCCGCTGGAAGGATCCTATATACAACACATATATTATATAGGCCTTGTATGCATCAAAATAAGCTCTTTGTATTATTTTCTATTTATTTGTTTTCACTCATAAGGAGGTTCATGACTGCTGCTTGTATGGTTAATGGGCGTACGATCATTAAACTTGCAACTAGCTCTTAGTATTAGTACTACTGTGTCAGTACGACGGTCAATGTTAGTATTAGTAGTACTGTGTCAGTACGATGGTCAATGTTAGTATTAGTACTACTGTGTCAGTACTACGGTCAATGTTAGTATTAGTACTACTTTGTCAGTACTACGGTCAATGTTAGTATTAGTACTACTTTGTCAGTACTACGGTCAATGTTAGTATTAGTACTAATGTGTCAGTATTACGGTCAATGTTAGCATTAGTACTACTGTGTCAGTATTACGGTCAATGTTAGTATTAGTACTACTGTGTCAGTATTACGGTCAATGTTAGTATTAGTACTACTGTGTCAGTATTACGGTCAATGTTAGCATTAGTACTACTGTGTCAGTACTTAGGTCATTGCAAAGCGTTTTCCTGCATATGCATCAACACTAGCTAAGCTTTTCCAGGTCTTTCATTGGATAAGAGAAGGATTCCCATAAGACACGGGTATGAAGGAGGAGGTTAAAGCTCCGCTGCCCCTCTCCTCTCAGGCGGCGGGGGGCCTGGCTGCAGGGATGGGCATCGGAGACACCGCGCTGAAGGAGTGTGAAGAGGAGGCCTGTATCCCAGCAGCCATCGCTGTGAAGGCTAGATCGGTCACCACAGTGAGGTGAGTGGTCATGTACTGGTCCAATCAGGTACCATCGCTGTGAAGGCTAGATCGGTCACCACAGGGATGTGATTGGTCATGTACTGGTCCAATCAGGTACCATCGCTGTGAAGGCTAGATCGGTCACCACAGTGAGGTGAGTGGTCATGTACTGGTCCAATCAGGTACCATCGCTGTGAAGGCTAGATCGGTCACCACAGGGATGTGATTGGTCATGTACTGGTCCAATCTGGTACCATCGCTGTAGGTCATGTGTTTGACATGTTCTAGTCCAATAAGGTACCGTTGTCTAAGCACAAGGGGGCTGACTTCCAGTCTGCATAAGGTATACAGGAAGAGCCCTATGGTACATGGTATATCTGGCTATTAATCAGGAACGTATTTTCAGACTTGACCACTGCACACTCATTGTAAATCTAAATTGCACGTCAAAATGTACATATTCAACTGTTTGTCATTGGGTATTGGATCACTAGTGTGTGTAATAAATTTGTTAAAAATAGCATTTTGACATGTATCAATATGTCATAATGCTATTCATTAACCCATTTATTGACATAAATTATATATAAGGGCACATATTAAGAAGAGCTCTTTGGAATCAAATGAGAACATTGCGTTTGCTTCATGAGTTGATGAATGACAAAACCTTGTGCGTTTGAAGTTACACCTACGAGGAAGAGGAAGGCGTTTTTCCAGAGAGCCAGTTTGTCTTCGACCTCGAACTTCCTGCTGATTTCCAGCCCAGAGTTGGTGATGGAGAAGTGCAGGAATTCTACTTTCTGCCGATAGATAAAGTGGGTATTTAAAATGACTCAGCGTCCTTGCAAATGTTTTATTTTGCTTGACTAGTTTAGCACGCGCTTTTATCCAAAATGACTTACAGTGAGGGGTTTGGCATCTTTCTCTCATGGCTCCAGGTAGGTGGTCGAAATGGAGAAACAAACCAAGTACCTTCAGCTGGAAGTCAAAACCCCAGCATGCCTCATGTTATATTATCGTATTACTTTGGAGCATAACTAAAGGTCTGTCTTCAGGTGAAAGAGCTGCTGGTCGGTGGAGATTTCAAACCAAACTGTGCCATGGTGGTGCTGGACTTTCTTATAAGACACTCCTGTATAGACCCAGATACAGGTAGGACCTCCCCATCCAGACCTGTGGTTCCCTGGGGTGCATTAGTCCCTCAAAGTTTGGGAACCACTCTCCATCAGATTCTCAAGAGTTTAAGGCAACTTTTTAATGACCTTTTTTAATGTCTTCTTTTGCAGAGCCTTACTATCAGGAGTTTGTGACGGGGCTTCACCAAACCTTATAAGATTAAGATCTGGAACACCATACACTCTTGATGCTGTAAAATACATTTCACCCTATCCTGAATGCAAAACATTTATTTTAACCCATTACTCCTTAGTAAATACTGTGAAATAAATATTTTTGACCTTTTTTTAAAATTATATATAACCTTGTGACCTTTGCTTGAAGTCTCCATTACAGTTGACCTCAATATTTCAAAATCTTCAATGAAGGGGAAGAAATCAAACTGACCAAATGTGTGTATAAGACTTTCTTTGGAAGCTGGACACAAAAGAACAGCTTGCTAGTTTCTGGATTTTGTATTTAGGCAAAGTTGATGCTTTCAAGATTAAAGTTAACAACCGTTTAAGCAGTTTGCTAAATATGTGCAATTTATACAGAAGGACATGGCAGTGTCATTTCCAAAGAGATTAAAATGAATAAAAGATATTCTCAAAGGAAAGGTCTAAAAAGAAGTTCAAGACATGTAAACATACAGTGAACAGACAGGCAGTGATTTTTTTGAAATCACTGCCAATCTGAAGACATTATCCAATGTTTATAAAGCTGTAATATTTAAACCTAAATGTAAAATAAAGAAATCATATCCCGGTCATTATGTTTGAGCCAAGTCAGCTATTAGTCAACTAGAACCAGGCAAACCAATAAATTACATGAAAAGGTTATAGAAAAACACAGAACCTGTTAGTCTCATTATCCAGAGTATGCACTTATATATATTTATAGTTAAAGTCAAATAAAAATATTAAGCTACTTTAAATATATTGAAACTGCTTGTATTGAATGAAAGCAACATTCAACTGTTGGCTCATCAGTGACCAAGGCTGGTCCAATTCAATAGGTAGTCTGTTTATCCATCCATGGAAAACAAGGTAATCAGCTATTGAATGCCCTGATTAAAGACCATAAGACCAGCAGCCCTCAATTTCTTTTTATAATATTAATAGTTTTGTTTTGTTCCTCCAAACTATCATTGAATCCAGGCAAGCTGATCTAAAGGAAGCGGGCTGTCAGGTTCAGGTGCTAATACCCCCACATCTCCTGTAGCTGTTTTACTTCTGATAGAAAACATTGCTTCATACATGCGACATTTTATGGGGAAAGTGTATGAAAGGAATTTTGAGGACTATGTTAACGGTCCAACTTATCTACAACGTTTTTGGGGAAACAGTCACTGTCCAGAGTTAAACGCGTATAAAGCAGTAATGTCTAATATCAAAACATAGCAGGTTAGGGGCATTTAAGAAAACCGTTCTTCTTGATACCTAGCCAGCGCTATAAGGACTTCCTAGGTAAGCGACTCTTGAGCTTTTGAGAGGAGCTTTGTTGTGCTAATGGTCACAGGGTTTTCATGCCATTTGAGGCCAAGTGGAGATGGTTTACCTGGCTTTTGTCCAATAAAATCTCATGATGGTGCGGGAGGAGGGGCTGATTTTGCCATATGTGGCACAGCGTTGGCTGCTAAAGCTGGGTCTAATCTGGGAGAAGGCCACAAACACACTGAGTCCCAGGGAGAGGGCAAGAGGTAAACAATACAATGATATAATGTGTTTCGTTTCTTCAATGACCACTTTGCTGTTTATGATTATTGATGGGCTCCTGTGTTGCCGTGGAAACGGAAAAAGCTTGAGAGGAGGTTAAAAGATCGAAAAGTTCTCATGACTACTGAATTATTTTTTAAAAAAGGGAAAAAAAACGGCACGCTTCATTGTAAAATGGTAAAGAAAAATTCAAGTTGAATCTATGTCATATAAATGTTGAAAGTCAATGATCAACAAACTTTTTTAAAAATGAATTATGAATCAAATAGGACCAATTAATTGGACTGTACTCGCTGCTGCTATCCCGACCATTGAGTTATATATTAGACACTTAGGGTTATATGTTATATATACACTTCGGGTTATATATACAAAGGCAGTAGACACTGGTCATCGTTAACGAGCTGGTAGGGGCCCCATCTAGCCCAGTGTTCGAACCCACTATGGATATTGTGGTGCAGTTAATGGGGAGGCCGGACTGGTCTCCTGCCCCCAAGAGTGAACCCGGGCCCCGCGTCCGTCACCTAGCTGCTTCCTCTTGGCCAGCTCCCGTCGGGGGTGGTCGTCGTTGCGCAGGTCCTTCTTGTTGCCGACCAGGATGATGGGAACGGTGGGGCAGAAGTGTTTCCCCTCCGGGGGTCCACCTCTCAGGGATGTTCTCTGAGAGCCGACCGGAAGGTACGCCAACGTCAGTTAGCAAATAGTTAGGATTTACAGCATTATTTACATTTGGGCATTTAGCCGGCATTTATATCCACAATAATCCACAACAATCGAATCAAAGGCAAATTCTAAGTGTAGTAATCTATATGACCGCGTGGCCTAATGGATAAGGCGTCTGACTTCGAATCAGAAGATTGAGGGTTCGAGTCCCTTCGTGGTCGCATTTTACAAATTTCTACATTTGGATAACTTAAACATTTTCAATGATGTTAGATAGGCAACACAGGGTGTATTTTGGATTCATAACCTAATCTGTCCGACCTATCGATGGAGAAGCACATGAGAATGACGTCTGTGTCCTGTAGGATAGGGGCCTCAGGCGATCATAGTCCTCGTGGCCAGCTGTGTCCCACAGAGCCAGCTCCACCTGAAACAAACACACAACGGCTATGGCTAAGTTGTAGGTATAAGTGGCTAGGGGGTGGTTCTTACCGCGGTGTCTACTGTCTACCTGCAGAAAAATGCGCACAAAAAAAAAAAAGAAATCCGCAATACTTGTAACTAATTAAACATTGTTCAGGGTTGTTGTTAAATGCGTAGACCAGCTCACCTGCTTAGAGTCCACTTCGATATCAGCCACGTAGTTTTCACACACGGTGGGCACGTAGACCTCCGGGACCTGGTCCTTACTGAACACCATCAGCAGGCAGGTCTTCCCACAAGCCCCGTCCCCCACAATAGTTAGATAGAGGTTAGGGTTAGGGTTAGGCTATCTAACCCTTAGTTAGATAGTTAATAGAGCTCCAGGACTCCCGTGTGTTCTAGAATATTAACAGAACACGGCTAAAGATACACACCCACTGTAAACAGAGCTCATGGTACCGTGGCTGCAAGCTGCTCAGGGACACACCCCCACCCTCCTCCTTGACCCGCCTCTCTCCTCCTCATTTGCATTAAAGCTGCAGACTCCGAAACGGCGCGTTTGGGGAAAGCTCAATGTGCGATTGGCTCGTAGTGGCTGTAATTCTGCCACTACGAGCTAATAATTTCAGTAACGTCTTCAAATACTGTGTTTGGGGCGACTATTATCTATATTAAAGCATCCATAAAGCAGCATGCCATGGGACCTTTAAATATTTTCATCAAGTGCATTTCCCCACAATAACAATAAGAAGACACAACTGCAACAATCCCAGACGACATTTATTAACATAATATTGAAATACAATGTACAGTTGAAGTTGTGGGGCTCGGACCCACGCAGACTAGTCGTCTCTGGCAGCAGCCAGCACGATCTTGCTGGAATCGTAGTAGTCCTCGGCGATCAGCGGCCGCCCCTTGGCCTCTCTCTGCTTCAGCAGGTGCTCCGCCTCCCTCCTGGCCCACTGCCGCATGCTGCGCACCGGAGAGAGTCTGGGTCAGGTTTGAGCTGGGATGGGTCTCTGTGACTAGCTACACATTAAGGGCTGATATGGAGGCGTGGGAGTGGATGGCTGGGTAGGAAGGGCAGCAAGGGGCTTAGGGTGGTAGGTGGTTAGGGAGGGAGGGAGGGGGATAGAGAGGGAGGGAGGGAGATAGGGAGGGAGGGAGGAAGGGGGATAGGGAGAGAAGGAGGGAGGGAGATAGGGAGGGAGGGAGGGAGATAGGGAGGGAGGGAGGAAGGGGGATAGAGAGAGAGGGAGGGAGATAGGGAGGGAGGAAGGGGGATAGGGAGAGAAGGAGGGAGGGAGATAGGGAGGGAGGGAGGAAGGGGGATAGAGAGAGAGGGAGGGAGATAGGGAGGGGGAGATAGGGAGGGGGGGATAGGGGGGGGGAGAGAAGGAGGGAGGGAGATAGGGAGGGAGGGAGGAAGGGGGATAGGGAGAGAAGGAGGGAGGGAGATAGGGAGGGGGGGATAGGGGGGGGGGAGAGAAGGAGGGAGGGAGATAGGGAGGGAGGTTCATGGGTGGGTGAGAAATAAATAGACTTGCAGAGCTGAACACCAAAGGCATAACTCAAAGCAGGAACTGCATTTCTGTTAAAGCCGAATGTTACATTAGCCGAATGTTACTTGAATATTACACAAATATTCATGTTTGTAATGGAAAGGGCTGCAAAACCTGAGACATTCATGCAAACATGGTAACTTTGAAACAATAGTGGTAAAAGGGCCAAAGTTGTTTGCTTCAAATAGCCAACATAAACAACTAATACTAAAACTATATGCACATATATATACATACAAATAATAAACTGCAACTGTTTCCTAGCTAGAAGGATCTTTGTTTGAATCCCAATGTCTGCCTCTTTGAGCAAGAAGCCCCTACCTGCTCGTTAATGACATAGCCTTACTCAAAATTACCTACAAATTCAACTAAACAGTAATGCAAAACTATATGTGAATGGTGCTTTTGAACTACAGTAGTGTAGGCCTACACACCCACACAAATAATAATAAGAGGGTTACCCATAGTCAGGCAGGTAGTGGATAAAGGTTCCTCCGATCACAAGCACCACAGAGACACCAAAGAAGAAGGCCAGCCTCATGTTCCACTGATCGACCACTGGATCGGTGGAGAACCCGTGGTAGTCGGGATTCTGGAAAAAGCAGTAAGACAGTGGGCTCAAACTAAGACCTCATGCTACTTGTTTACATATCCATTCCAGATCATTCACATTGACATTCTTTCTTCAGTATTGTAACCGTCGTGATGTTGGATATGATTACACGAAATCCAGAGACTGTACGATGGTGGCTGGATAATGGAAGCCTAAACAGTGATCAGTGGGGGCTATGTTGACGTTATACGTGAACGTTGAGTTCCACAAAACACAGAGAGAGGTGCAGAGGTAAAATATCACAAATAAACATCCACTGCAAGTCGATGTTGACGCCAGCGGATCCATACGGTCTGCTGGGTCGGATAACTCACCTTCACATAGTGGTTGACCTCGCCGTGGTCATGGCTGTCCTGGGGAGGCAGGAGCTCCGACAGGGTGGCCGACCCGGCGGAGGATGACTTCTGGGACTGCGACACGAAACGAACCCCACTGTTGGCGAGAATACGGGGCAAGGTTGTCCCTAACCGGGTAAATCGGGATAGCATTTTGTCCGCTTCGGTTGTCACCCCAGCACCAACACACAGGATAGACACTACCGTCGACCCGGAAGTAGTAGTGGAAGATTTAGATTGCCAGTTGTAAAAACGCTACAACGGCGCCACCTGCTGGTCAACTGAACAAACTATGTCAGTAATGGGATGTTATTAGAGGGTCTGGCTCCTGACCTTTTTAATTGCATTTTCAAAGAGAGCAGTTGTAAGACCATCTTAAACCTGTCATGGCATGAACCATTTTTTCAGATATGCTACTGTCTACAGTGCAATCGCACATATCCATTTTGTAGTTGGGTTGTAACAAGGGAAATTAGTTCTTTAAATTCCCACCCTATAAAATCCAGACACAAAGAGCTGAATTGGCGACCACTGCGTTAAGCGAACGGTGGACTTCTGTTCCCCTTAATTCCATTAGTGGGCGCTAGAGTCTGGCTATAATATGAAGAGTCTTTCATATTTCCGCTTAGCTTGCATTAAATATTCACTGTGCTGGCCTTGTTCTTAAAATCGAATTAAAAATGAAATAAATATTTTGGAAATAGGAGAAGGCAAATAAATGCGCTGCTAAAAAAGAGTACTACAGGTTTCTACCACAATAATGTTTGCATCCATAGTATATAGCACCCTAAAGCAGTAGTTTAACAATTGTTTTATACCGGGGATTTATTAAATAAAGAACTTTCGTATCGAATCTCCGAAATAGTTTCATTTCAATTTCATTTATTTACCTACTATAGTCACGATAAATGTATGCCGAAATAGCTCAGTTGGGAGAGCGTTAGACTGAAGATCTAAATGTCCCTGGTTCGATCCCGGGTTTCGGCAGTCCTTTTGGCCTTTTATCGCAAATCAAATCATTCAACCCAGGAAGCTCAGCAAATTTAAACTTGCAATTATTTAAACTATTAACATCCTCACAACCACAAATTATATTGCTCAAGGAGAACGTTAAGTCTTTAAAGAAAACTCTTTATTGCCATCATAATACCATATTTATACATGCCAGGGATTAAAGGCATCATTTACCCAAACTCCCAAGATTTAACCAGCAGTTTGCCGTTCCCTATGATTTCAGATGAAATGTCAGCACAGTTATTCATTTTATAGAAACCAACAGCTCTCGCTTTGGCAAGCCGTTTGCATTAAATAGGTATTTATTTTTGGACAATATACAATCATGGGTACATAATATGTATGAATAAAAAGTTCACCTTTGTGCACATTTATAATTTAATGAGATAATCAAGTCAGAATTTGTAGAAATGCACACATTATATCAATCCAACAAGATTCATCAATTGGCTATAAATATTTAAATAGGCCCTATTACAAAATGTTATACTAAACAACACAAGGAAACAAATTGGAATAGTCAATTGTTACCAATAGTAAATGAGTCTGTAATAAAAGCTATTTTACCCAATTAAAAATTAATAAAAATGGGGGGGGGGAGGGATGCTCACATTCTGTCTCCTCAGCATTTAGGTCAAACAAACACGACAGCATGACGATTCTGGAAAGCATTTAAAAAAAAACCTCTTCACTTCTTCATTTCCCAAGAGAAGCCTGCCTCGGCTGTTTGATCATCAGGGGCCTGGATGAGACGCTTGGTAGCAGCAGAAATAACACAAATAAATAATAAGGCCACACATACAGAATAAGAAACTGCTCAAAAGGCTCAGGGTTTAGGACAGTTGGAAATGATGCACTTGCGCGGCGGGCGTGAAGCGGACATTGACGAAGTCCAAGGGAGTTTGGATAACGCAAACAAACCCCTCTTCCGTCTCCAGGAATAAAGCGTAAACATGGTGAATTAAAGCAAATATTAGGAAAGGCAAATTGTTAGACCGATCTTTCCAAGACTGCTGGAAACAGAAGAAACACAAAACCAGCAAATTTATCTTATAGTTTTAGTTCTTTGCTCAGGTAATCCATTCCCCACAATGGACCTTCAAAAACTACTAGACAATGTCGTTTTGCACCAAAAATCGTCTGTTCAGTTGGCTGTGAGTGATAAAGGAAGTTCTAAAGCTCTTGGAGAAGACCATCATCCAATCAGCGTTCTTCAGGACCACAAAGCTATCTCGTTATTTTCAATCACGAGCACATTCCCAAAATAAGAGGACCAATTCAAATTGCCTAAATATACAGTACAAATCCAGCAGAACACAAAGGATCACAGTTGACAGCAATAAACACGAGAAGAGTCCAGTGCGGCGGCATGGTTTGGTTTGTGTTGTTTAAATACTAGATAAAACCAAAGCAAGGAGGAAAGCCCTCCTTACTCTTGGCTTTTCCAGGATTTCGCCCCAGCCTTCACCTTCACATTGATCAGGTGAAGCCACGTAATCTATCTATCTAGTTATTTAAAAATAGTTAAAACTGAAGAAAAAACTGCCCAGCCCACACTTTCTGATGACGGTCATTGTGACTCATGTCCATATCAAGTTAAATTAACGGCATAACATCATAAAATAATAACTGAAACCCTTTAAAATAAAAAGGTCCTCTGTTCAGTTGACCAAATCGTGACTTTCGGTACTGTGAAATCTCGCCGTGGAGACGGATTGATCAACAGTTAGATTTAAAACTGATCTCACCGGCCACAGTTTAAGAAAATAGAAGAGAAAAATAATGACTGAGGCTGACAACTAGGTCTGTGAAATGAATTAGGCCGACACTTTGTTCCGTTGCAGATCGAATAAGGTGAGGATTTCACCTAACCTGTACCTTACATTACTAGCCTATGTCCCATCGTGTCACTTAAGTTATTTGGTAAAGACACTTTTCGGAAAACATAACTTGTAAACAAAGAGGAAAGTGCAGAATTGACATAACTTTTTGCCGGTCCTCAGCAGAGACCGGAATAAAAGGCCTTCACAAAAATGATCTGCCAATTAGTCTGATCAGGTCCTCCCAGACACATCCTCCATGTACCCCCTTAATACACACACACACACACACACACACACACACACACACACACACACACACACACACACACACACACACACACACACACACACACACACACACACACACACACACACAGGGTTCACCTCTGCATTTCTGCTTGCGTTTGTTAAATCACCATTGCAACCAAAGCTCGCGTAAGTTCCCTCCGGCGAAAAAAAATTGAATAAAATGAGCAACTTTTTAAATGCTAAGGATTAATCGTGACTACATTAATATGTAATGAGTAGTGTCTTAAACACATATAAAATCAGCACTAGTGACTGTACTGAACTAAGTGTACTAGTAACTGCCCGATGAAGTAGGGCCAGCCGTAGAAAAGAGGATGATCCGTCCGAGCAGTCTTAGGCAGTCTGAAGCGGTCTGAGGCGGTCTGAAGCGGTCTGAAGCAGTCTAAAGCAGTCTGAGGGGTCTGAAGCAGTCTGAGGGGTCTAAAGAAGTCTGAGGGGTCTGAAGCGGTCTGAAGCGGTCTGAGGCGGTCTGAGGAGGTCCAAAGCGGTCTGAAGCAGTCTGAGGCGGTCTGAAGCAGTCTGAGGGGTCTGAAGCAGTCTGAAGCGGTCTGAGGCGGTCTGAAGCGGTCTGAAGTGGTCTGAGGTGGTCCGAAGCGGTCTGAAGCAGTCTGAAGCAGTCTGAGGCGGTCTGAGGCGGTCTGAGGCAGTCTGAAGCAGTCTGAGGCGGTCTGAGGCGGTCTGAGGCGGTCTGAAGCGGTCTGAAGCGGTCTGAGACGGTCTGAAGTGGTCTGAGGCGGTCTGAAGCGGTCTGAGACGGTCTGAAGTGGTCTGAGGCGGTCTGAAGCGGTCTGAGACGGTCTGAAGTGGTCTGAGGCGGTCTGAGGGGTCTGAAGCGGTCTGAGGCGGTCTGAGGAGTCTGAAGCGGTCTGAGGCGGTCTGAGGGGTCTGAAGCGGTCCATCCCGGACACGACCCATGCCAATCTCCCGACCCCGCCTGATCAGGACGAGGGCAGGGGGGAGGGGGCCGTGGGGGGGGAGGGGGCCGTGGGGGGGGAGGTGGGGGGGGAGGGGGCCGTGGGGGGGGAGGGGATGGTGGTGGAGAGGTTGTAGGTGGAGTTGGGGGACGAGGCTGACGGGGAGGCCAGGGGGGTGCTGACGGGCCTGGAGGGGGAGGGGAGGGGGTGGGCCGTGACAGGGGAGTCCGAGCTGGCCTCGTCGCCCTCCTCCGAGTCCCACACCTCGCTCTGCAGGTAGTCGGCGAACAGGGCCTTGGCGCGCTGCAGCACGCGGCCCAGGTGGTGGCGCCGGACCAGGCGGTCAAAGTGCATGGCCAGCTCGTTGTAGTCCAGGCTGTTCTTCACGATGTGGTCGCGGTGCTCCAGCAGGATGGAAAGGCACAGGAACAGCATGAAGGGGTTGCCCTTACCGAACTCCTGGGGCGGGGGCAGCGAGCAGGGCCTTGGGGCCGGGCCCCTGCAGGACGGGGGCGACTGGCTGCCGGCCAACGGCAGGGTATCGGAGAAGGGCCGGCCGCCCGGTGATGAGGGGCCCCTGGCGAAGGACAGGATGGGCGACGAAAGCAGCGAGCGGCCGGGCTGAGGCGACGACATGGAGGCCTGCGCGGCGGCGGCCGACGGGGAGCCCAGAGTTCTCTGCGAGGAGCCTCCGCTGTTGGCCGCCGCCGAGCAGGTGTACTTGGGCGGGGGGGAGTCCGGGGAGCCGGACGCGGGCGGGCCGCCGCCGGGCTTCCTGCCGGACGGGCCGCCGGGGGCCGGCCGGTGGGAGGACACCGTCCGCTTGTTGGACGTCTTGGCGTCGGGGTCGAGGCTCTGTATGAGCGGAGACCTCTCCCCCTGGTCGTCCTCGCTGTCCAGGGTGGACTGGCGGCTGGGGGCGCACGGCGCAGGGTCAGAGGTCAGGGGGTCGAGGGCCCGGTCCCCCATCATGGAGGTGCCTTCCATGTCGAAGCTGTCTCGTTTGCGAGCGCAGTAGTACTTAAACTCCCCGAAGCTCAGCTGCTTCTCAAGAGGAGGGGCGGGCGGCGTCCCCTCCAAAGCCCCGCCTCCCCCCGCCCCCTCCCCGTTCTGTACCCCGCCCGCGCACACACCGGGTCGCTCTTCCCCAAACTCCATCCTCCCGCCCTCCGGCTCCTCCCTGGAGGGGCGGAGCATGTGTCGCCGCCGCTGCCCCGTCATCTGCCGCTCTCCCTCCTCCCCGAGGCGGGGGCCGGGGGGGGAGGAGGGAGACACGCCCGCCTCGCCGCCCGCCTCGCCCGCCTCCTCCGGCTCCAGCGGCGGGCCGACCAGCTCTGCCTCAGTCTCGGGGGGGTCGGGGGGCAGCGAGCTCCAGGTGACCTCCAGCATGCGGAGGGCGTCGTCGAAGGCGAACTCCCGCTTCAGCTCCAACAGCAGCCAGCGGTAGCAGAAGAAGAGGTCGTCGGCGCCGCGCGACACCAGGTAGGCGTAGAACTCGGGGTCCGAGTACTGCAGCAGCAGCTTCAGGTGCTGGAACTTGACGGACATGAGCTGGCCGTCGGGCCGGAAGTTCCCCTCCAGCCGCTTCATGATGCCGCAGAAGCAGATGAAGGCGTGCGCCTCGTTGTCCATGACGGCCAGGATGGGCGAGGCGATGTCGCTCATGCCCTGGCAGTACGAGATCTGACCCGGAGGAGGAGAGAGGAACCAGGTAACCAGGGTTACAACGGGATGGGACCAGGATGAGGAGAGGGGAACCAGGTAACCAGGGTTACAACAGGATGGGACCAGGATGAGGAGAGGGGAACCAGGTAACCAGGGTTACAACATGATGGGACCAGGATGAGGAGGAGAGGGGAACCAGGTAACCAGGGTTACAACAGGATGGGACCAGGATGAGGAGGAGAGGGGAACCAGGTAACCAGGGTTACAACATGATGGGACCAGGATGAGGAGGAGAGGGGAACCAGGTAACCAGGGTTACAACGGGATGGGACCAGGATGAGGAGGAGAGGGGAACCAGGTAACCAGGGTTACAACGGGATGGGACCAGGATGAGGAGGAGAGGGGAACCAGGTAACCAGGGTTACAACGGGATGGGACCAGGATGAGGAGGAGAGGGGAACCAGGTAACCAGGGTTACAACGGGATGGGACCAAGGGCTTTTATTGGTCTGACGAGTTCAACAGAAGTTATGCAGGAATGAAAGAGGCTCTTTCACTCGATATCTACATAAACAGTGACAAAAAAAAACTAAACATGGAACAGTCGTATAAATGTGATATTCCCAACAACACATACATCACCAAAACACGATGACACAGCAACACGAACACACAACATTATCACATCACACACCACACCACTATCATTCCAAAACACGTACACAACACTATCACACACCACACCACTATCACACCAAACCACTATCACACCACACTACTATCATACCACACCACTATCACACCACACCACTATCACACCACACCACTATCACACCACACCACTATCACACCACTATCACACCACACCACTATCACACCACACCATTACCACACCACACCACTATCACACCACACCACTATCACACCACACCACTATCATACCACACCACTATCACACCACTATCACACCACACCACTATCACACCACACCACTATCACACCACACCACTATCACACCACACCACTACCACACCACACCACTATCACACCACTATCACACCACACCACTATCACACCACTATCACACCACTATCACACCACACCACTATCACACCACACCACTATCACACCACACCACTACCACACCACACCACTATCACACCACTATCACACCACACCACTATCACACCACTATCACACCAAACCACTATCACACCACACCACTACCACACCACACCACTATCACACCACTATCACACCACACCACTATCACACCACACCACTATCACACCACACCACTATCACACCACACCACTATCACACCACACCACTATCACACCACTATCACACCACACCACTATCACACCACTATCACACCACACCACTATCACACCACACCACTATCACACCAAACCACTATCACACCACACCACTATCACACCACACCACTATCACACCACTATCACACCACACCACTATCACACCACACCATTACCACACCACACCACTATCACACCACACCACTATCACACCACTATCACACCACACCACTATCACACCACACCACTATCACACCAAACCACTATCATACCACACCACTATCACACCACACCACTATCACACCACACCAATATCACACCAAACCACTATCATACCACACCACTATCACACCACACCACTATCACACCACACCACTATCACACCACACCACTATCACACCACACCGATATCACACCACACCAAACCACTATCACACCACACCACTATCATACCACACCACTATCACACCACTATCACACCACACCACTATCACACCACACCACTATCACACCACTATCACACCACTATCACACCACACCACTATCACACCACACCACTATCACACCACACCACTATCACACCACACCACTATCACACCACTATCACACCACACCACTATCACACCACACCACTATCACACCACTATCACACCACTATCACACCACACCACTATCACACCACACCACTATCACACCACTATCACACCACACCACTATCACACCACTATCACACCACACCACTATCACACCACACCACTATCACACCACACCACTATCACACCACACCACTATCACACCACTATCACACCACACCACTATCACACCACACCACTATCACACCACACCACTATCACACCACACCACTATCACACCACACCACTATCACACCACTATCACACCACTATCACACCACTATCACACCACTATCACACTCCTGTCCACGGCCCTCGTCCCCACCCCCACCTGCGGGTGTGTGATGGCGAAGGTGGTGAGCAGGTCGGTGAGCGCGGTGAGGTGGGGGCTGTCCTCCGAGCCGGCGTAGTAGGGGTGGGTGCGGTCCGTGCGCAGCACGTCCTTCAGCACGCTGCCGCGCACGAAGTCCAGCTCCTCTGAGCGGCGGCGCGCGCTCCACTGGTCCTTCAGCTGGTCGTACTCCCGGGTCTTACGCTTCATGTAGTCCATCCGCTCCTGGCCGCTGAGTCCGTCGGGGTACACGTTGAGGAGGTACCTCCACACCACCTGGGGGGGTTAGGGGTACACGTTGAGGAGGTACCTCCACACCACCTGGGGGGGTTAGGGGTACACGTTGAGGAGGTACCTCCACACCACCTGGGGGGGTTAGGGGTACACGTTGAGGAGGTACCTCCAGACCACCTGGGGGGGTTAGGGGTACACGTTGAGGAGGTACCTCCACACCACCTGGGGGGGTTAGGGGTACACGTTGAGGAGGTACCTCCACACCACCTGGGGGGGTTAGGGGTACACGTTGAGGAGGTACCTCCAGACCACCTGGGGGGGTTAGGGGTACACGTTGAGGAGGTACCTCCACACCACCTGGGGGGGTTAGGGGTACACGTTGAGGAGGTACCTCCACACCACCTGGGGGGGTTAGGGGTACACGTTGAGGAGGTACCTCCACACCACCTGGGGGGGTTAGGGGTACACGTTGAGGAGGTACCTCCACACCACCTGGGGGGGTTAGGGGTACACGTTGAGGAGGTACCTCCACACCACCTGGGGGGGTTAGGGGTACACGTTGAGGAGGTACCTCCAGACCACCTGGGGGGGTTAGGGGTACACGTTGAGGAGGTACCTCCAGACCACCTGGGGGGGTTAGGGGTACACGTTGAGGAGGTACCTCCACACCACCTGGGGGGGTTAGGGGTACACGTTGAGGAGGTACCTCCAGACCACCTGGGGGGGTTAGGGGTACACGTTGAGGAGGTACCTCCACACCACCTGGGGGGGTTAGGGGTACACGTTGAGGAGGTACCTCCACACCACCTGGGGGGGTTAGGGGTACAGGAGGGGACAAGGAGAGCGTCTCTATCAGACCGGATAAAACCAGAAAAATAAGAAGTTCTGAGGCATCGCCGAGTCTGCTTTCTACTTCTAGAGGGGGGATAACGGAGACGCACCGAGCAGCAGCCGTACGGTTCGGTCTGGCTCAGGACATCGGTGGGATGTTCCGTACAATCGTTCTACCTGGATGGGAAAATTAGACTTTGGTGCTCTTGGCAGTTCAACCTTAACGCCCTACAGAACCGTCCACTTGTTACCAGTGAGCGAAAATCTAAGAATTATTCTATATTATTATAGAATTATAGAACCCTTATTTCCTGGCGTGCATTGAGGCGTGCCTTGAGGCGTGCCTTGAGGCGTACCTTGAGGCGTGCCTTGAGGCGTGCCTTGCTGGTGCCTTAAGGCGTGCCTTGCGGCGTACCTTGAGGCGTACCTTGAGGCGTGCCTTGAGGCGTGCCTTGCTGGTGCGGCGTACCTTGCGTAGCGACGGCTCCAGGCCGCCGTGGTAGATGCGGAGCCGCAGGTCTTCGGGCCGGGTCAGCTGACCCTGGCCGTTGAGGTAGCAGTGGAACTCGCCGTCGCTCAGCGGCGGCTTGAAGGGTTTCACCTCCTCGCCGTACGACCAGCTCAGCGCCTGCTGCACCCGGGACAGCGTCCTGCCCATCTGAGACACACAACGCACAACTTAAGGGACACACAACCAGGGACAGCGTCCTGCCCATCTGAGACACACAACGCACAACTTAAGGGACACACAACCAGGGACAGCGTCCTGCCCATCTGAGACACACAACGCACAACGTAAGGGACACACAACCAGGGACAGCGTCCTGCCCATCTGAGACACACAACGCACAACGTAAGGGACACACAACCAGGGACAGCGTCCTGCCCATCTGAGACACACAACGCGCAACGTAAGGGACACAAAACCCAGGACAGCGTCCTACCCCTCTGAGACACACAACGCACAACGTAAGGGACACACTACCCGGCACAGCGTCCTGCCCATCTGAGACACACAACGCACAACGTAAGGGACACACAACCCGGGACAGCGTCCTGCCCATCTGACACACAACGCACAACGTAAGGGACACACAACCCGGGACAGCGTCCTGCCCATCTGAGACACACACACACTTGTCTCAGATGGGATGGCCAGTACAGGTTGACAGCATTGATGTCTAGCGCTACAGTGTTGGACTCCCAGCCCCCACGGCCTGCAGGAGGCGCCCTAGAGCCAGGGGCCCTGACCCCTACACCCCCACCAGCCCAGGAGCGGGGAGTTCAATGGAAGTCACTCTGGATAAACACGGCTACCCGACGACACAGGGGCCAATCGTAGCAGATGGTAAAAGCGTTGAGAGTCACTAGTGGTGACCTGGGTCAGCGCGGCCGACAGGGGCTGGTAGAAGAGGTGTCCAACGGGCTGCGGGACCTCGTCCACCACCTGGGCCAGCAGGGACTGGCTGAAGGGGAGGGCGGTGGCGGCCAGGGACCGCGCCCTGTCCCCCATCAGCTGCTCTGAGCCAATCACGTCTTTAGGGCTGATGATGTCCCACTCCTCCATCACAGGGCCTGAGGTGATACAGTCGGGTTCAACACAACGGTGGGGAGACGTTACCGAAGCCCCCTTCTCACTGAGCTTCACTAAGATCAACCACCCCACAGTAAGATAGTAAGGAGAAAGTAAAGAAGAAGAATGCATCGTTCACAAAGCAGCACTTGGTTCAGAATGACAGATAATAAAATGTACAATGTGCATTTAAAAACAAAATGCAAAAAATATACAAAACTAAACAATGTATTCAATATGTAGGTTTCAGATTGTTCAATGTGAAGATTTAATTAAGTGCATCAGTGCAATGATATAAAAATGATAGATGATAGAAATGATAGAACTTTGTGGATGCTTTATCCATCATTGTACAATGCTTGTAAATGTTAGTCCACCCAGGTCAGAGAGGGTAGCTGTCAGTGTAACCAGAAGGGTCTACTCACTGTCTTCTGAAGGCTTGATGTCGATCTTGAGCTCTAAGAAGGGTTTGGCGGCGCTGGCGAAGGCAGCGTCTAAATCCGCGTCGGAAAGCAGAGACTGATGCATCTCAGCCCCGCTCCGATCCCGAGATATGTAACTCATCCCAAAATTCTGCTTCCTGTTTGAAAAAACAACAACACGTTGACACTTAAGAGGGAAAAAAGTGTCGATCTTGAAGATTGTTTTTAATGTTCAACTTTATTATTTGTGACCAGATATTCGGGTAATTTGGGAATGCCAAATACTTTGGTTAACCACAAACAAAGAGATAGTCCCCACACAGCAGAGGAATGCACACAGACAGACACACACACACACACGCACATCACCCCTCACCCGTTGAGGTCGAACGCTCGGATGAGGATGTGCTGGAGCACTTCCAGTGATGTAATTTGAGGATCCACCGCGAACGTGCGAAACTCCGCCGGAAGTCCTCCGTCACATTTCTGATTAAAACAAGTGGCAATTTAACCTTGCATTCGTTACTGATTTTCAAGATAATAATAATAAACTCTAATAGCAACAATAACCGGATTTCGCAGGGACATATTTTCTGTGGTCCCCTGGTGATCTATATTGTTTTTATGCTACCTGACGAACCGGTATTGGTCATATACTTGGGGCTTTCTTCTGAACAAATAATAAGTTAGGAAACGCCTTGGCCAAACTTATAAATAAAACACAGAATTGAGGTGGCAGGGAAAGGTTTAAACCCAATGAACTGCTGCTGCATCGAACCAGGCTCACAACAAAGGCTGAGCAACAACCAGAGGCAGCAACTATCACGTTTCTACTCTATATCTGATTGCATGTGAAGCAGCTTTCAACATGGACATCACTACGGTGCGATTGCGATGCCGCTATTTTCCATTGCACATTGGTTTGGGATCTAAAGGCAATATGGTCTGATCACAGACTTGCAAATATCGAATTAGTACAATTTGGAACAGCATCGGAATCTGAACAAACGTTTTGGCGGATGGACACCGGACTGCCTTTATGAATGAATGAATGCTGTGAAAGGTTAAGTGACATTATATCAAAGTAGTTTATTGATATGACCCCCCCCCCCCCCCCAAACAGCTGGCGAGAAAGAGGCCGACGTTAACATTGGGTGACGTCAGACCGTCGAACTACCCTCAGCAACTTGACACACAACCCAATATTGTAGATTTTACCTTGACTTTCACCCGCACCACCCCTCGTTCTTCCTCGCCCTCCATCGTCAGGGTCCCCGCTTCTGAATACAGTCGCTGTGTTGAATGTTTTTTGTAATTAAGGCGACATTGTGATCAACAACACGAAAGGATGCGGCAGATCATATTTTCAGGACGAGGCTCGGTCTCGTCTGCATCCTGTTACGGTCGTTGTGTTGATTTCATATTAAAAGCTCTCCGGTTGTTTCTCCTTCTGGTGGCGATCAGAAACGCCTTTTAGTGACTGGGATAGCAATATTTCAGTACAAAATAAATTGATTAAAGAGTAATAACATGTGAATAACAATATGATATTCTCCTTAGATGGGACAATATTTGGAGGGACTTTTACTTCCTGTTATCACGTGTGCAGCGTTCCCAACTGCACGCTGAGGACGTAAAAGAGCATTACGTCATTGGGAGACGTGAGAAGAGGCTGTGGAAAGAAAGGGTTTGATGCTTATGTTAAGAGCTACATTTATTAAGCAGTATCCAATATGCACTTGTATAGAAATGTTCCCCACTTTTGCCCTAAATTAAATAAAATTTGTAACTACTGATATAAATGGCGGACATTTCATAAGTCTTCATATCTTTATTGATTGAGAATCCTAAGAATTTCAATTGGAAGGTGACAAAATAATGTGGTTAGGCGGTTTACAATGGACCGTTCACAGTATTTGTTAATAGATGTGGAACACATCGAGGCTACTAAATATATTATAACAAATATTCTGATTAACTGAAAAAACGTTGTGACATCAGAATAAAAAACTGCATTATCCTTTGTTTTATACTTTCACAAGATTTTGGCATCTTTCCATTAAATAGCCTATTTCGGATTGAAAAGCAAAAGACACATTCTAGCTAGTGATGATGCAAGATCTTAATTTTCAAAACAGAAACTTGAGACAATATTGGAACTTGGCATATGAATGATTTTTTTTATGCCAAGTCACACACATTTAATGGGCAATTCAGTCACTTCAGCCATTGATTTCTATCAGTTTTATTCATATAAATCATTTGATGGACATTAGTCCACCTTGATTCTGAGGACAGATGATCTCTTCTCCAGCATATAGGACGAGGAGAGTCAGAGCATGTTTCCAAAGACAAAATACTTTAAGCAGCGTTTTGCTTTCAAGGCAGCATGAACTATATAAAATAAACTACAAATGGGTTCCATTACTAAATAAAAGACTACAAATAAAAGCAAGACATCTTGTTAGTTCTATGACAGTACCAAACTAAACTAAATGAAGGGTTACATTACCATGTGTAAGACCACTGCAGTGAATAAAATAAAATGCATCAATGTAGAAGAAAAAACATAGAATGCATTGGACATTAAGTCTATGAATTCCTAGAATTTCATATATTTTTTAATAATTGGCAACAAACATTTTTTAAGGCTTTTTAATAGTATATGGCATACCATATGAGAAGCAGTTTGATGATTTAAGTCAAGCAATATATATTAAAGGTATGAATGACTCAAATCAAAATGTCATTCACTTTACCGGTGCAAAATGAAAACACAAAAACTGCAACATGATTCTCATTAGTGCTCAATGTACATTAGTGGGAAGGATTGCTGTAAATAGCTCAAGATCAGAAGACATGTTCCACCACCCAGGGTCACTACAGAAGAGCGCAGCCCACAGAATCGAGTGAAAGTAGAAACTCTTAGAAGTAGAAAAAACCTCACAGGGTATCTGCGTGTTGCCCGGCGTCTCGCAAGAAGGTATGGAAATAAAAAACCTGGTCGTGCCGACCCTTCCCGGAGAAGTACTGTGGCAGTCCACACAACATCCGTGTGAAAACACAAAAGTCGTCATTGTTGTCTCTGGCCACCGTGGGTATGTGCATTTGAAAATATAAAGTCTAAATTTCCAGAATACAAAAAAAATAAAAAAAAGTATCTTGCTTCTCGAGAAAAAAATGCATTTAGTGCTGCGATGTGGAGCTACCGTGCTGGTTGAGTCCAAACAGGTCTGTAGCTCTGTCCCATCTCGACCATGGCAGCGTCCGGGAAAGCGGGGGCACAGCGTCGGGTTAACCTGTAGGCGTCGGCCGGGGGCAAGGAGAGCATTGAACCGTCAACCTTCTCTCACTTTGGACGCCAGAGCAGAGTTCTCCTCTCGGACGGCCTTGTAGTCCTCCAGGATCCTCTCTAGGTTGGCCACCGTCTTGTTGCCGCTCTCCGTCTCAATCTGAAGAGGGAAAATTTCCATTTAGTCTGATGAAACCAAATCATTATATCTGTCATTTTTGCGTTCTAGATGTAGGATTTAGGCAGGAAGTAATCGTATTGGTCATTGTTGAGTTCTAGTATCCTTGTAGGGTTTAGGCGGGATGTAATCCCATTGGTTATTATTGGATTCTAGAATCTCTAGTGCTTTGGGAGGGAAGAGTGAGCGTTGTTGGAGTGTTACCTGCTCTTCTAAATCCCGAATCTCCCTCAGTATTGTCCCGGTGTCTTCAATGGTCTGTATCAGCTGGTTGCAGTTCTGTGGAGGGGGAAAGGGTTATAAGTACAGCTTAGCAAGTGTGGACGTGTTTTATAAAAGCATGGAAGGAGAATTAGTCTTACTTCATGCAGTGCAGCCAGGTACTTGTAGGATTTTCGGACGGATTCGTCTTTTTTGGCATCCTGGGGAAATTTAGGAGCAACATGTGTATTAGTTCATTATCATTGTAGTTCATCATTCAGTCATGAATTAATTAAAAAACGTAACCAAATTACCAGAGTAAAGGAATGTCGTTCTCCTGGCATTCACATCCTACACCTGGTTTAAAGGCTTGACCCTAATTAGCTTTTCGTCATTAAGGGATCAATAGTCAAGAACATTGGCACTCAGCCCCACCCCTAGCAGGGTCTATCATGATCAAACTAACACCCATTAAAGCTGCAGAAGGATAGATGCCTCTAACCTCTACAATAAAAGGCACCTTTAAAGTGCTGATGGACAAACCTACACAACCATAGTTTGAAATATAAACAAAAACCTTTAGTTGGGGTCAAGGGTTCCCTAAAAGGACCTGAAACGGTTCTCTCCTTCCCATCACAACATCACACTGTTTGGGTGTGGGACTAAATGAGTCCCTGAACATTTACATTCAGCTTTATGTTAATGCTAATGTACTTATTGTAAGTCACTTTTATCCAAAGGGACTTACAATAAGTACATTAGTCATAAGAAAGTGAAACAATATATCGCTGTCGGTACAGTAAGGATGTTCATAGAACCAAGTACTAAAAATTACTATTCCCTGTATACAACACAAATAGCTAGGATAAGTTGCTACACAACTAAGTACTATAACTAAGTATGAAATACAATAAGCAGGAAGGGTAAGGGGGGAGGCTCTGCAGAGTCTAGGTGAACTCTGAACAGGTGAGCTTTGAGTCTTTTGCTGAAGCTGCTGAGCGACTCTGCGGTCCGAACATCGGAAGGGAGCTCGTTCACTCACAGAGGAACAGGGCTGTCCCAGAACACATAACCCAACGCTGCACTGTGCTACGGTTCAATTACACATTCCCATTGAACAGACAGCGCGCGTCTACTCTACCCATGATTTCATTCATGGTTCTGCGTCCCAAAGTGGAGTTTGATTTTTGGACCGTTCTAAGTAAACTAAGGTAAATTGGGCTAGATTAAGCTTTAGGGTCTTTGGACCTCAGCAACCGGACAAACTGATGCATCGTTCAACCTGATGATCTTAAAACAAACCAGAGAGGGACTGGAATGATCTCTAGAAAATATCAGCAGTATTTGCATTTGGGCCACAATACTATTCGATGAAGATCTCTTTGTTGCCATCAAGAACTAAAGAGCCAGAGCAAACAATACCCCTATGATCATAGTTTTTTAGCATGGTGGTCCCAGTTGGAACCAACCCACCAAACCCTGTCAGTGTTAATGGTCCACTGCCAAGGTTAGGCACAGGACTGATGTTCTCACCTTGAAGACCAGCTCATCAGTGACAGCGAACGTCCTGTCCAGTTTTCCCGTCAGATTGTTGATCTCCTTCTGCAACTCCTTGGTGTCCGACAAAATCTATCAGCGACCAGAAACAAAGAACCCTATATGAGTGACCTCTTCCCCCTCTTACAGAGACCAGTGAGAGCACTGTTCAACGAGCCGCAGTGGAGCGGGCTGTCTGGCTGCACCCCCCAGCGTAGGGCCCAGTGTCCCCCCCAGTGTAGGGCCCAGTGTCCCCCCCAGTGTAGGGCCCAGTGACCCCCCCAGTGTAGGGCCCAGTGTCCCCCCCCAGTGTAGGGCCCAGTGTCCCCCCCAGTGTAGGGCCCAGTGTCTCCCCCCCCAGTGTCCCCCCCCCCCCAGCGTAGGGCCCAGTGTCCCCCCCCCCCCCAGCGTAGGGCCCAGGTTCCCCCCCCCCCCCCAGCGTAGGGCCCAGTGTCCGTCCCCCCCCCCAGCGTAGGGCCCAGTGTCCCCCCCCCCCCAGCGTAGGGCCCAGTGTCCCCCCCCCCCCAGCGTAGGGCCCAGGTTCCCCCCCCCCCCCAGCGTAGGGCCCAGGTTCCCCCCCCCCCCCAGCGTAGGGCCCCCCAGCGTAGGGCCCAGTGTCCCCCCCCCCCCCCCCCCCCCAGCGTAGGGCCCAGTGTCCCCCCCCCCCAGCGTAGGGCCCAGTGTCCCCCCCCCCCCCCCCAGCGTAGGGCCCAGTGTCCCCCCCCCCCCCCCCCCAGTGTAGGGCCCAGTGTCCCCCCCCCCCAGCTTAGGGCCCAGTGTCCCGTCCCCCCCCCCCCCCCAGCGTAGGGCCCAGTGTCCCCCCCCCCCCAGCGTAGGGCCCAGGTTCCCCCCCCCCCCCAGCGTAGGGCCCAGGTTCCCCCCCCCCCCCAGCGTAGGGCCCCCCAGCGTAGGGCCCAGTGTCCCCCCCCCCCCCCCCCCCCCAGCGTAGGGCCCAGTGTCCCCCCCCCCCAGCGTAGGGCCCAGTGTCCCCCCCCCCCCCCCAGCGTAGGGCCCAGTGTCCCCCCCCCCCCCCCCCCCAGTGTAGGGCCCAGTGTCCCCCCCCCCCAGCTTAGGGCCCAGTGTCCCGTCCCCCCCCCCCCCCAGCGTAGGGCCCAGTGTCCCCCCCCCCCCCCCCCCCCCCCCCCCCCCCCCCCCCCCAGTGTAGGGCCCAGTGTCGTCTCCCCCCCCCCCCGAGCAGGACACATAACACCAAACTGCTCCCACCCATCTGGCTGTTCCGGGGCATGGTTGGAACCGCCGTTGGTTTACGAATGGGTGAATTATTAATGGGTGTAGGAATGGGTGGATTATGAATGGGTGTAGGAATGGGTGGATTATGAATGGGTGTAGGAATGGGTGAATGTGAGGCACTAGCTGTAAAGCACTTTGAGAAAAGAACAATATAAAAGCTGATACCATCCAGTATTTAACTTTAAGAGCAGTGTTGTCATTCATCAACAGCTCAACATCTTAATAAAAAGTGAACAGCTCCTCCTAGAGGTCCCACTGAGAGCTCAATAACCTCCATTCCATCATCCATACACGGTCTCAAAGGCTGTCAGTCATTGTTAACGATGGCTGTGATGTTGCTTTGTCCACACACACACACACACACACACACACACACACACACACACACACACACACACACACACACACACACACACACACACACACACACACACACACACACACACACACACACCATAGAATGCGTTGGTAACGGCCCTGACGACAGGCCTGGGATTCATCGTGCCACCATAACTATTGAAGTCACCACCTTCTACCTATCCTGAGCGGTTTGGCCCCCAGCCTCACCTTGGTGATCTTACACTGACCAGTGACAGCACTGTTCAGGTGAGCGGTTTGGCCCCCAGCCTCACCTTGGTGATCTCCTCCTTCTGTTTCTTGATGTTGCCAACGATCTCCAGGATCCTCAGGGTGTAGGCCGAGCGGGAGACGTCCTTTGGAAGGTTCTCCAGCTCAGAGATCTGGTGGGGAATACAGACAGGTGAGCCCCAGACAGGTAGACCAGACAGGTGAGCCACGTACAGGTAGACCACAGACAGGTAACCCACAAACAGGTGAGCCACGTACAGGTAAACCACAGACAGGTGAGCCACAGACAGGTAGACCACAAACAGGTGAGCCACAAACAGGTGAGCCACATACAGGTAGACCACAGACAGGTGAGCCACAGACAGGTGAGCCACAGACAGGTAGACCACAGACAGGTAGACCACAGACAGGTAGACCAGACAGGTAGACCAGACAGGTCAGCCACAGACAGGTGAGCCAGACAGGTAGACCACAGACAGGTAGACCAGACAGGTGAGCCACAGACAGGTGAGCCACAGACAGGTGAGCCACAGACAGGTGAGCCACAGACTGGTGAACAACGATTCGTAGAGCTCCTTAGGTTTACTACCACTACTACTAGCTCTGTTCCTTCCTAGCGTCCTAACTGCCACAATATCTGTTCCTTGCTAGCGTCCTAACTGCCACAATATCTGTTCCTTCCTAGCGTCCTAACTGCCACAATATCTGTTCCTTCCTAGCGTCCTAACTGCTACAATATCTGTTCCTTCCTAGCGTCCTAACTGCCACAATATCTGTTCCTTCCTAGCGTCCTAACTGCCACAATATCTGTTCCTTCCTAGCGTCCTAACTGCCACAATATCTGTTCCTTCCTAGCGTCCTAACTGCCACAATATCTGTTCCTTCCTAGCGTCCTAACTGCCACAATATCTGTTCCTTCCTAGCGTCCTAACTGCCACAATATCTGTTCCTTGCTAGCGTCCTAACTGCCACAATATCTGTTCCTTGCTAGCGTCCTAACTGCCACAATATCTGTTCCTTCCTAGCGTCCTAACTGCCACAATATCTGTTCCTTGCTAGCGTCCTAACTGCCACAAAAACTGTTCCTTCCTAGCGTCCTAACTGCCACAATATCTGTTCCTTCCTAGCGTCCTAACTGCCACAATATCTGTTCCATGCTAGCGTCCTCTGAACCTCACCAGCTGCTTGTAGACAGACTCCTTCTTCTTGGCCTTCTCTGCAGTCTCCCTGATCTTCTCATGAAGGTCCTTGATCTCAGAGAGTTGCCTCGAGGACTCCACCTGTGGGTGGAATAAAGCATGAAACAGATTTGGCTGGAATGAATCATGGCCTAGTTACTATTAACCACCTACAAACAGCAGACGCTTCTATCCAAAGCAACTGACATTGAATGTAAGGGGTAGGGGTATAGATCTCCCTCCTGCTCAAGGATAGGCTAACAGGTTAGACTATAGACGTCGGGATTGAACCCAGTACAGGTTAGACTGTAGACGTCGGGATTGAACCCAGAACAGGTTAGACTATAGACGTCGGGATTGAACCCAGTACAGGTTAGACTATAGACGTCGGGGATTGAACCCAGTACAGGTTAGACTATAGACGTCGGGATTGAACCCAGTACAGGTTAGACTATAGACGTCGGGATTGAACCCAGTACAGGTTAGACTATAGACATCTGGGATTGAACCCAGTACAGGTTAGACTATAGACATCGGGATTGAACCCAGTACAGGTTAGACTATAGACATCGGGGATTGAACCCAGTACAGGTTAGACTATAGACGTCGGGATTGAACCCAGTACAGGTTAGACTATAGACGTCGGGTTTTGGGGAGTCCCAGTACAGTACATAACCCTAACCCAGTACATAACATTAGCGGCGCCAGCAGACCCCAGGCCCAGGTCGATAAGAGGTCCTCTATGCAGACGGGAGAGTGAACTCACATCCTGATTGGTGCAGAGCTCTTTGAGTCTGCGGTGCTCCTGGATGAGCGGGTCGCGGTGCTTCTCCCACTGGGCGGCCAGGCTCACCAGCCGCTTAGCACTGGCCTCCACCAGCGTCTAGGGGCCAGACACAAGGATGGGTGACTGTTTCAGAATTATTAACACATTGAGATGAGTGTTCGTATTTAATAGTACTTTAATTCAAACACAACATCAGTATTCATTTATAATACATTGGGGCCATCACTGTTGTACTGTTTGATCACAGCTCAGTTTGTATGTATCTGAACAAACTCATTGGACACTCTCAGGAAACCTGATCAAAGCTATGCTCAGTTTGGACGGGTAAACAATGTTTATCATCAGGGTAAAGCCCCCGAAAACACTAAATATAGATTCCGTTTTGGAAGTGAAACCCAGGTAATGGTGTCCAAAAGCCCTGGTACCCATGGAAACACAGTATGGGTGACAGAGAAGGGAAACTCCCAGCGTCTCACCTGGAGCTTTGCCAGGTTGTTGTGGGCGTCAGGCAGCAGCTCCACTGTCTGTCTCTTCACCTGCAGGCTGTCCTCCTTCTCCTGGTTGCCCTGCTCCCGCTCCTTCAGCTCATGGGTCACCTGGGTTAGGGTTAGGGTCATGAGGGTTAGGGTCATGAGGGTTAGGGCCAGGGGTGAGGTTAGGGTTAGGGCTAGGTTTGAGGTTTTGAGGGCTCACCTGGGCCACGCTGAGGTTCATCTGCTTCATGCGGTCGCTGAGCCGCTCTGTGCCCAGCGCCACCTGCTGGAGCTGCTCCTCCAGCTCCCCGAGCTCCACCTGCTGCCTGGCCCGCAGCTCTCCCTCCGATTGGCCCCCCAGCGGCATGGAGCTGGCCACCGCCGCCATCTGCTCCACCAGCAGCCCCGGGTCCTAGAGGCAGCCGCGTTTGAGACAGGGATTACACCAGCGGCACAGCAGGGGGCTGGCTACACGCAGTAGAGTCTACGGCACAGCAGGGGGCTGGCTACACGCAGTAGAGTCTACGTCACAGCTCAGACACTCACACACACACACACACACACACACACACACACACACACACACACACACACACACACACACACACACACAGCGTTAGGTTAAATGATAGCAGTAGCAAGTAGGGATCGACCGATACCGATTTTTTAGTGCAGATACCGATTTTTTTAATCAGCCTTCGCCGATACGCAGATACCGATTTTCTTGAGCCGATATTTGGAGCCGGTAATACCCTGGAAATCCAGAGTTCTCGCGAGAGCACAATTTGAATTTGCTCAGCGAGTCACTCTGGGAACGAGCAATATACTGGTGTATATTCTGGGCCTCTCCTGGCCCAGAACATTAATCAATCACATCGATGTATCAATATAGGCGGGCCAAAAGCATTGCTGTTTTACCGACTGGATACGGCAAGAGTCTTATCTATTGGTTAGCTCCACTGGCCTGGATACGTCAGCCCTTGTATTCTTCTGATTGTTCATAGTGTTATCCAATGTGTGTTATCCAGTGGTATTTTCAAATGCATGCTTGGTGCCGCCCCTCGAGTTGGGCCATTTTCATTACTCGTTGCCAGACCCTACAGCTTCCTAGATGTGGGTCTGGATTTCCAGGCTAAGCCTCCCTCAATTTACATTATAAAAATTACACAATGATGATAACAAATGTTACAATGTGTCGATTTTAAAAAATTAACATTTATTGAACTGTCTGTAAATAAAAAAAAATAAAAAAACGGCTGATACTGAAAGAAATATCGGCTGATACCGATACACGTAAAGAACCAAATATCGGCCGGCCAAAATATTGGTTGATTACTAGTAGCAAGCTTTGCATTTGACATTGTGCATCCGATTACAGAATCCTACTGAGCCCAGGGGTGACTTTTTCTTTATCTCGTTCACCTTCAGGATTCTGTAGATCCTTAGAGGCTGAAGAGAATTTATATTATTCTTCACTCCAACCGTGAGCCCTGCTGACGTTATATTCTTATATCTTTATTTAACTGCTCTTACTGAACTTTGACTTGTTCATATTGGATCCACGACTGTCGAACAGTACACGGCCTCAACAGACTGAAGATACATGCTCTGGGTAACCAGAAGCTCATTTAAAGCAGAATAAAGACATACAAAACACAGCCTGGGATTTTCAGGCCAATTAACCTTCCTGTCAGATTTGACGTAGAATTACACCTGCAAAACCAACCAGGTCAGGTTTCGATGCATATATTTTCTTGTAACGTGTTCATTCAAAGGTGGGTTCTTCTTCTTCTTGCTGCTATAGCTCACTCCACACCCTCAGGGCTGCTTGATACTATGTTACTGCATTCCGTACGTTCTGTGCGTGTGCGTGTGCTTGCTGTGTGTGGGACTCACCTGTGTGAAGGTGAACTTCTGGGTGTGGGTGAAGTGGGTGCCCTTGGGCAGCAGGCGGTCCCCGGGGCCCGAGCCCTGGAAGGAGAGCAGCAGCTGGGTCAGGTCGGAGCCCGCCCCCCCGGAGCCCGCCCCCCCGGACCCCGGGGACGGCGTGCCGGGCGCCGAGCGCAGCTGCTCCTGGATCCGCTTCTGCAGGCGGGCCGCCTTCCTGGAGCGGTACTCCTGGAGGGAGCGCCGACAGAGAGGTTAGGGAATAACCCTAACCCTACCCCGACAGAGGGGTTAGGGAATAACCCTAACCCCGACAGAGAGGTTAGGGAATAACCCTAACCCTAACCCCGACAGAGAGGTTAGGGAATAACCCTAACCCTAACCCCGACAGAGAGGTTAGGGAATAACCCTAACCCTAACCCCGACAGAGGGGTTAGGGAATAACCCTAACCCAGACAGAGAGGTTAGGGAATAACCCTAACCCTAACCCAGACAGAGAGGTTAGGGAATAACCCTAACCCTAACCCCGACAGAGGGGTTAGGGAATAACCCTAACCCAGACAGAGAGGTTAGGGAATAACCCTAACCCTAACCCAGACAGAGAGGTTAGGGAATAACCCTAACCCTAACCCCGACAGAGAGGTTAGGGAATAACCCTAACACCGACAGAGAGGTTAGGGAATAACCCTAACCCCGACAGAGAGGTTAGGGAATAACCCTAACCCTAACCCCGACAGAGAGGTTAGGGAATAACCCTAACACCGACAGAGAGGTTAGGGAATAACCCTAACCCAGACAGAGAGGTTAGGGAATAACCCTAACCCTAACCCCGACAGAGAGGTTAGGGAATAACCCTAACCCCGACAGAGAGGTTAGGGAATAACCCTAACCCCGACAGAGAGGTTAGGGAATAACCCTAACCCTAACCCCGACAGAGAGGTTAGGGAGTAACCCTAACCCTAACCCCGACAAAGAGGTTAGAGAAACGCTTTGCTGTATTATAGGGTTGGGGTTCAGTGTTTCCCCTAGGATGGAGTTGCAGCAGCGGAGGTGAAATGTTTTTTTGTGCGCTCGCAAAATCGCACCCTGCCGGGTGGTTTCTATGTGTCTACCGGCACCAGAAGGGTGTACATACAGTACATTTGTGCACAGTAATGAGCAGGGGAAATATGGAGGGATTGAACATAATAAGTATAATCTTTAAAACAATTATTTAACAAAAAATATATTATATCAACAACCACATTAAAATCACATAACCCAAATACTACAACAATCGAAAAGGTCTGTGCCTCAAACCAATGCATCTTCCCCCTCCCTCCCCTCTCCCCATCACAAAGGTTGTAGTAGGACCATAAAGAGGCCATGCCTCTATGGAACAAGTTTTGGGGCTCTAGAGTCAATAATGGCGACGCTATTGAAATTGTACCATTGTGGTCGTTTTCAGTTTTGCACTTTGCAGACGGTCCCTAAGCTCGCGGCTGAAAGCCGACAGCTCATAGAAGCCAATGCAATTCACCGTTCGCTAAAGACGGCTCGTTTGGATGAAAACAATGTTGTAGCTGGTTCTCTGGGTTACTACACTCAATTGTAATGCAACGATGTTTCACTGATGATCTATTGAACTGCAAACTCTGAATCTGCCAATTTATTTCCAACTTTACGGAAGTTCCTCTCCGTTTATATGCTTTACTCACAGGTGTGTGAATTTACCTGGATATGAAGCGCATATCCAGCGTCCGTTAGGGTTATTACCCCCAGTGTTTCCCCTATATGCACCTAGCAGTGGCGGTACTAACCCTCACCCCGACAGAGAGAGGAGAACAGAAGAGGCCCATCTGTCCAGAGCTTCACTGCAGCTCCGGCTGCCAGAACCAGGGTTGATGACGTGGGGGGGGGGGGGGGGGGGGGGGGTCGTACCTCCGGCGTGAGGCGGGACAGCAAGCCCTGGCTGTTCCACTCGCTGTCCCACTCCTGGGCAGCGCTGAGCTCGGCCGTGTGCTGCTCCAGCAGGGACGCCACCAGCGCCCCCTGGTGGGGGGGCTGAGCTGTGACGGGCAGGACCACGTCCCTCTGGTAATCCCTCAATGCTGATTGGCGGGAACGGGAGAATTTGAACAGGAAAAAGGTTGATATTATTTTGAGAGAAAACACCAGTAGAAAATGAAAGGCGTTTCTGTTTTAAGTAACTAGACCGTAACAATACAGCAGCAAACAGGAACAGGAAGAATGGAAAAGTGGTCAGTCTGAAACTATAAATATAATGGTGAAGCCTCCTCATTTAGGATGCCAACAAGTAAGCTGGGAGCCTTGCAGCTGGGAGTCCACCCCCCTCCAAACTCCATGAACCCATACCTCTTTCTCATTCTGTGGTCAAACAGCTATTACGGCCTACCTTTGGGTGGCGCCCTCCCTGTAGATTTGTTGCTGTACGGTAAACTCAGCGGCTGAGTTCGGAGACTCTGGGACGTTCCAACACTCTGAAAACAACAGCAACCAATCAGAGCTCAGAGTCTAAAGCAGATGTCACCAAGACACTACCAGCTACTTCTGTTAAAACTAAAGGTTTGGCCACACTGAACGCATTACGCGCCTAACCTGACGCTTGATCATTGTGTGTCACAAAACTGGTTCAACGCGCCTACGCTTCTCCCTGAGGGGGCTTATTTTCGATAATGACCGGCGACGTTCTATACATTATCCCGCTTATTACACGGCTACTTGCCAAAACGAAAAAATAACTTCAGACGCTGGGGTTGACAAGTTACCGGACTACTACCCATGCAAGTCAACGGAGTGTTCCACGGCATTGAGAAGACCCGTGTAATAAAGGCCTATAATATTTCTGTTTATGGCATAGATTTCTACTCAGATTAGGCCAATAAAGCAAAAAACACAAACGCTTGATCAAAGGCCCGGCCCAAGGATAGTGGTGGGAAATATCGGCCCGACCCGGACGGCGGATCGGCTCAGGCTCGGGCAGAGAATCTAAACTGACATCCTCCGTAGGCGCTCACAGCTGTGTGAGTTTCACCACCTACTCATCGTTTCAGCACACACTGAAACGATGACTTGGTCATCCATGTTCTTTCTGCTTCTGTGCGTCCTCCGTCTCTCTGCCAGTGACATCGGGTCAAGCTCAACGCTGATTGGCTATCGTTAAATTCTTTGAACTCTGCGCGTTGATGCATTATTTAGGTGCGTAAAACGCATCTAACGCGCTGCTTTAGCGCATGTAACGCATCTACGCGCCTAAACCAAAGGTTCCCTATTCAAAAATGCAGATTTTCAACACCTCTAACACGCGTAACGGGTTCAGTGTGGCCGTACCATAATAGCTATGAGATGTTGCTTTTAGTCATTTTGATAGTTATTCCGATGTCTTTCTTTGGGGATCGATAGTGCTGTTGATTAAGGAGTGTTACCTGTGTTTTACAAAGGAGAGGCAGCCTGCAGTTGTGGGGCAGCCAAGGGAGGGCGAGCTGGGCTTTGATTTTTGCGGAAATAGCTCTCTGGAGCACCACTGATTTACCTGGAAGGGTAACAGGAGAAATTAAGCTAATTCACGGCACTAACTTCAAGATACTTTGGCCCATGGTGGTCCTTCCTTCTTAAAAATGTCTGCACCAAACAAATTACAACATATCACCATGTCCACGCTACAATAACAAACACTTATGTAATGTGATGAAGAGGGTCTGTGTTGTGATGTAGAGGGTCTGTTGTGATGAAGAGGGTCTGTGTTGTGATGAAGAGGGTCTGTGTTGTGATGTAGAGGGTCTGTGTTGATGAAGAGGTCTGTGTTGTGATGAAGAGGTCTGTGTTGTGATGAAGAGGGTTTGTGATGTAGATGGTCTGTGTTGATGAAGAGGGTCTGTGTTGTGATGAAGAGGGTCTGTGTTGTGATGTAGAGGGTCTGTTGTGATGAAGAGGGTCTGTGTTGTGATGAAGAGGGTTTGTGATGTTGAGGGTCTGTTGTGATGAAGAGGATCTGTGTTGTGATGAAGAGGGTTTGTGATGTAGAGGGTCTGTGTTGTGATGAAGAGGGTCTGTTGTGATGAAGAGGGTCTGTGTTGTGATGTAGAGTGTCTGTTGTGAAGAAGAGGATCTGTGTTGTGATGTAGAGGGTCTGTGTTGATGAAAAGGGTCTGTGTTGTGATGAAGAGGTCTGTGTTGTGATGTAGAGGGTCTGTGTTTATGAAGGGGGTCTGTGTTGTGATGATGTGATGAAGAGGATCTGTGTTGTGATGAAGGGGGTCTGTGTTGTGATGAAGAGGTCTGTGTTGTGATGAAGAGGGTCTGTTGTGATGTAGAGGGTCTGTTGTGATGAAGAGGATCTGTGTTGTGATGAAGAGGATCTGTGTTGTGATGAAGAGGGTCTGTTGTGATGAAGAGGATCTGTGTTGTGATGAAGAGGTCTGTGTTGTGATGAAGAGGGTCTGTGTTGTGATGTAGAGGGTCTGTGTTGTGATGAAGAGGGTCTGTTGTGATAAAGAGGATCTGTGTTGTGATGAAGAGGTCTGTGTTGTGATGAAGAGGTCTGTGTTGTGATGAAGAGGACACTATGTAGCGTATTGGACCGGCCTGCGGGTTGATCCGATGCCTCGGCGCTCTCTCTCGGCAGCTTCTCCACCAGGAACATGAGCAGGGAGCGGATCTCGGGCTCATTGCTGTACAGGAAGGTCTGGTAGCCCATCTCCCCCTTGTAGCCCAGGTCCTGGAAGAGCAGTGCACTGTGAAGGTCTGTGGACCCCCGCCCAGGCACCCCCTTTGTATTGAACCAGTTCTTTCTATGTCTACAATGCAAGACATTTTAAGTTCTGATTAATAGTCAAACGGACTGAACGGGTAATACATAGGCATCTTTGTAAGTGGGAATATTATAGGTCTTCACTAATATATCTGTGTGTTGTGTGAGATTTGAGTGTGTGTCGAGTGTGTGAAGCTGCTTGCTGTTACTTCTCAGTGACACAGGATGCCTTGTAGACATTTTACAGCAGTGCACTGTCAATGTTCCACTCCGGTTAACCTAGTGCAGGTTAACCAGTCTACCTCCCCTTTAGTCTGAAGCACCTAACTCACATGGCTCATCCTTGCTAACCACAGAGCGACATTTTGTATTCCTGCATAATGGAAAAGATCTTTTGAACAATAGTAAAATGCATAGTTGGCCATTGTAAAGAGCCTGATAGAGTGGATTTTATAATCCACCTACAGGTCTGTATTCCCACCAGTGGCAGCAGGAAAGGAACAGTTTTTGAGAGCTCTTCTTTCAGAATGAGTTTGGTGGTGCTACTGGTAAATCGTGTAAAAAGCAACCGTAGTCACTAATGAGCCTGACAGTCACTGCAGCAGCATGTGACCAACACATGATATAAAACACAGGGGATCCAATCATGCAAGGGCCGTTCATGGAGACTACTGTAGAACCCATAAGCCAGCATGTTTTATTGGGCTTTTTACTTTTCTATACCTTGGTATTAGGCAGGAATCTCAAACTATGTTCTAGAATGCATGTATGCTCAATACTAAAAATGGTGTCGTTGAGACCTGGCTTGATGTGGTCAATGAGTCTAATAAAAGTACCGTGAGGAGAATGCCACATACTGCCTACCGTGACTTCATGCTAGCCGGAGCTACTGCTACCAGACCATAACCTTAACCTGCACCATCCCACGTTGCAACAGACTCATCCCAAACCCATTCATCTAGGAGTTCCCTCGTTCAATGATTTACACACACCAAGAGTTATCACCCGTTTCAGCCGACTCACAGAATTCAAAGAAAGGGAATTTCAATAAAATAGTTGTGACTGCTTCCAGCATTCATTGAACGTAGCTGACACAATTAAAGGTTAAAATATCGATGACAAAGCATGCAGATTACTGACCACATGACCGTTGTTATAATGAATCACTTCCACATTCTGGAGGGCCCAGATCTAATTATAGCAAGAGACTGGACCTCATTCGTTTGCATCTGTTCACACTGCACTCAAACAAGATGTGATTATAACAAAAGTATAATGCATCCCGTGCATTAATATCTGCTCACTCACTTCACGTAAAACCACCATATCGTGACCACATCAGAGAATCCAATGTCAAGCCCAATGTTCCAGTTCTAAGCATTGGAGCTCTTACCTGACAAGCCTGTGCCAAGCCCATCCCTACCCGGAAGCGGGCAGACATGCCGGGGGGCAGCGACGGCGACAGCCCCCCTCCCAGGGCGGGGTTGATGACCCGGACACATCGCACCACCGCCTCCACGATCAGCTCGCTGGTGAACTGTTTCACACTCTGAATGTCTTCAGCCACCTCTCTGTGGTCGCAAGGTGAAAGGTACAACTAGATCAATAGGGTGTCTGAAAACACAGTACAATAAGTGACCCCCTAGCCTGCCTGCGCACGCGCGCGCGCACACACACACACACACGGTATTGCTCGAGACCAACACATGACTATAACGTTACACCATAATCATTTGTTAATGGCATGTGAATGAACGATAGGTGGGAGTGGATGGTGTTGTCAAGACTGGCACACACATATGTTCATAACTATATCCCGTACTGTTGCCTATTCACCTCTCCAATGCATTCAGTACCAGGCTACAGCCGGGCTAATGCTACTGTTGGATGGACACATACACTGAATGTATACGTACGTGCCGCTTTGTCGGAGTGCGTGGATCAAAATCTTATCAACTTCCTCCATTGTTCACGTTTACTGCCGATCTGCGATACGAAATAACAGCGGCAAAGAGCAGCTCAGCTGATGTCAAACGGCTGAATGATGTGTTTAACATTTGATAAAACCATGCTAGCCCAGTAGCCAGCAGCTAATAAGGAGCGCTGGCGCCCATTGACCGAGCGCTACAGACTCGAACCGATGTGCTCTTTAGCAGGGCATTTCTTCCGACTTGCCGGATATATTTGCATTGAGCAATAGAAGTCCCTAGCTAGTTTAGTTTAGCAGCTACACTCTACACAGACATTTCTCTCAGCGTCTAGTCGGGTTCACAGAGAAAGTCACGCAGCGCTTGTGCCGCGGGGTGTTGTGGGAGGTGGAGTTTTAAATGGATGTCAGAGCCATAGATATATATACTGACGCAAAGCAATGAAACCCAGTAAAACTTGGACTCCCAGGGTGCTTCGCGAGAGATTGGGTTTAGGAGTCGCATGACCAAATAAAACGGTTAACCCTGTCATTCCCAGGTGGGGGTTATGGTGTGTTCCGGATGCCTCGGACACCAGCCTTCCGAGTTGCACTCGTGACGTCATTTCATGTCTCGTAGCATTTATAGCATTACCCTAGCGTTCTTTAATAGGTCCATTGTTCCCCTTCGTCTTTGTGATTTTGTCATGTCATTGGCTAGTCGTTGTTATTGTTAGCTACATTAGCCTCTTCAGCAAACCAGCTCGAAAACAAACAACACAACTTTACATTGTATTGCACTCACAGCAAGACCGTGCAATGCATAAATTGGTGACCGGAATAAAGTTATGGGGTCAGAACAGTCTCATTAATAATGAATGCACAGAGAACGATTCACAAATGTATTTTGTGATTTAAATATAAATTACTCTCTTCTCACAAATACATTTCAATGCACACACAAATGGATATCGGTATGTATAAATGTAAAATAAATCCATAAACAAAAATAAGTTTCACAAACACATTTCTGATCCACATACAAATGTGTCTTGTTTTAAATAAATGTAATATAAATCCATAAATATATTAATTAAAAAATAGTTTGCAATTTTCATCAAAATGTATTTGGATGTTGTTACATTTATATACAAACTGGTAACCTTGAATTTACAAGACGCTTTTCATTTGTGAACTTGTTGTCATTTGTGTGTGAACTGGTCTGTCTTTATGTGTGGATTTTTGAGACTCTCCTGACGTGGCTGGATTCACAAATGCATTTTTTTCAACAAGGAACTATCTGTAGCCAATCAGATGCCTCCCTCGTTTTCAGCCAATCACATGACTGCAGTGACTGGGTTTTTAGATTGTCGGTGCCGTTTACTACTTTAACGGCACCGACAATCCCAAACCCAGTCGAAACTAGATGGAAAAAGTGTGTAGTTCAAAACGTGACGCAGCTTTGACTTATTCGTCACCTAGAGATTGTTATGTACGATCATTCAAAAGCCCCGTTATTTCCCATAGACATTTGACCGAGGGAACCGGGAGGCTCGGAGGCTGGATTTATCCTTCAGATGTCGGGATTGCACCGCTCCACTCATGTGTAATCCAGACGTCCGATCAAAACTGGGAACATAAAAAAACCGGTCAGAAGAAGAAACAATATATGATTAGGCTATATATACATATATATCCTACATAAACAATGGATGAATACATTAGATATCTATATATCTTACCTTATAGACTGTATCGCTGACTTGCTGCAACAGCAGTTTATTCTGCCTTGACACTTTGTATTGATATTTTGTATTTACTTTTATTAACAAAATTATTTTCTTAAATTATTATGTTTACAGTGATTGTTTTATATGTATTTTTTATGTATGTCGCTTTGGAATAAAGCGTCTGCCAAATACTTAAACATATATAAACACCTGAAAGTTTTTTTAATGCTAAAACCACCAATCTGTTTCACTGGATTCAGAAAAAAAAAAAAAAAAGTCTTACCCAACAATGTAAGTATTTGAATATTGTTACTTGAATGACTCCATTTATATCATGGTTATATCATGGTGCTGATGGAATGTTTATTTGTGTATGGATGGATGGAATGGTCTGGAGTTTGCAGGTGGGAATTGATACAGGAAAATGATCAGACCAGAACGAGTGAAATTCAAAATACAATAAAAAGCAGCCAGGGTAAATGCAGACTGACCAATGTAGTGTATGCAAGGCATTGTGAATGTAAAAAATATCAATATCTGTGTGGGATTAAAACCCTGAGCTGGACTGTTTTGCATATCTTCTTTCTCGTGCTTCCTTTCTGAAGTTCAAGAGAGGCGAGTTTGGCAATGTGGTGCAACCTTATCTTATGAAACACAGACACAACCAATGATAACAAGTCCGAATGGTGGTTGTCGATGCCAAACTGTGTCCCCCAAGCAGAATTACATCCTCTTTTCCAATCTCCCCTCGGAATTTATGCTGCTCCCTGGCTCCCCATCCCCACTCCAAGATGGCGGCCCAGCAGCCAATGCTGCGTCTATGTATAGGATGTCTGAACACGGCCATGGCAAGTCGGCATCCGATTTGCAGTCTTCTTTTTCTTTCAGTTCACGCTATTCCTGAGAAGCTCGCCCAACGTTTACTCGTGTCTGGCCTCTCTGTCGGTCAATCTCCCTTTTCTCTCTCCGACATTGTGTTTCTCTGTCTCTTTTTAATCGGCTGATCCATGATGAATGTAACAATCCCTTCGCTACTTGTGTGAGTCGGTTCCGTGTTTGTGGGTTTGTAGTGCCGTAGAGTAATTCGGTGCTTCGCGAGACCCGAGACTCGCGCGAGAGTGGGCGGCGGGTCGCCGGCAGAAACTTGCATATTCCCTTTTCCCTCCAAGATGCGCCAGGGGCAGTCAAACAGCGGCCAATCGACCCATAAAGGGTTATAGAACCATCACAATGACTCTTAACCTCTTATATTAAGGTAATTTAAGACAAAAAAGTTGCATAGTTTCCCTTTAAATTCAATGTTTTATTATTATTTAGTTATTCAAACATAGATATTCTGTAAACCTATGTAATAGGCCTTTTGTAGTTTTTGTATTCCCATAAAGGCGGCCCTTGCACAAAACGGGAAGCAGGTACTGGGCTTTGGGGGCTCCACCACCAAAGATCTTGACACATTCTCAACATTTTGCCTCACTAAGTAGTTGATGTCACTCTTCCCTAGCAAGAAGGGACAGACTGGGGATCTTCAGATACGGGCCAGATTAGTTAACAGGGTGTAACAAGGAGCATTCAACCAATCACCTGACAGCATACATGGTTCTTTTACAATATATATAGTGGAATAACATTCCTATTAGGATTTTTATTATGTTTATTATTACATTTATTGTGAGATAGACCTATAAATCATTTCATATGTTTGTAGCCTGGAACAGTTACTGTTATTTTAAGTTAGCAGCAGACTGTTAAGCAGTTATATCGTGTGAATGCTGTAGGCTAGCAATGGAAACATCTATGTCACACACCGTTACAATACATCAACAAGGGGAGGTGGTTTCTCATGCGCTGAGACCAAACCGCTAAAGACCCCTCCACTAATGTTCACCAAAGCAAAAGAGAGGTATTTATGTGGTTAAAAGTAATGTTGATGTCTGTGTACCAACTGTCCAATGGGCATGGGAATGCCCTTGTCTGTTACCATCTGGTGTTGTTGACACAGTGCTGCTCAGGCGCAGCAACAGATGACGGTTAGCTTAACGCCAACCCTCACTCTACCGGCTAGCCCTGCTAGTGGCTTTACTTTGCTGCTCCGCCGTTCCCACCTTGTCCTGTGTGGCTTCTCTGGTCAAACTTCTGCAATGCAAGGTTCATCACCCCTCCATATTCATTTCCACTGTGTGTGTGGTTGGGGGAGTGGGATGTGTGTGTTTGCATGTGGGTGTGTTCACGCCTGGACATGCGCCTATGCATGTGTGTGTGTGATATGGGATCCGAGGGTCCACTCTGCTTGGAAACAATTCCATGAGCCACCAGAGAGCCCCCCTAACTCCATCAGCCATGTCTACTGTGTGTGTGTGTTTCTTTCTTTTTTTTTTTACAGAGGGGCGTGTTCCTGTGACAGGGCAAGTAACTTGAGACCAATGAGAAGCCGCCCTTTATTCCTCTTTCTCCATATATGCCCGCCTCCTCTTCCTCCCCCTCCCCCTGTACCCTGCCTCCCACCCTCTCTCCCCCTGCATGTTGACTCTCTTTCGGTCTAGGTCCTCTCCCCCTGAGCCAGCTGTACCCCTGGAGCTAACCCCCCTCACCTGTCTTCTCCCTTCTCCCCCTACCTGGCTGACCGTCCCCCAGGACCAAGCAGCAGTGACTGCTGCTCCAGAGCTCTCAGCGGCCGCAGGTTGGTGTCTTCACTCTTTGGGTTCCTTTGCCACGTGGTTTTCTCTACGGAGAATATCTCCAGGGGGGAGGTGGAGATCTGTTTGTGTGTGTGTGTGTGTGTGTGTGTGTGTGTGTGTGTGTGTGTGTGTGTGTGTGTGTGTGTGTGTGTGTGTGGTTGTGTGTGTGTGTGGACCATGTCAAAATACTAATCTGGCTTTCGGTGTTCAACTTTGGTTATCTGTTTTATTAGTTTGAGGATTTTGTCCTAAAAAATTGTGTGTCTCTTTTTAATCTGATATATTGCTTTGTATTTTGGTTTTCTTAGTTTGATTGGGTAGGGTTAGGGGTAGGATCCTTACATTTGAGATTGGAGAATAATTGCTTGCCCCATTTAATGGTAGCCATAGTCCAAGTTATTAGAAGGAATGTCTTTAGTAGTGGACTGAGCAGAGAAAGCTTCATAAACATTTGTGTAATTACTTCCCTACTACATCTATCTATTTCCCCCCCAAAAGAAGAAAAATTAAGGAAAGAAAGAAATAAACAAGGGAAATAAGGTAGAAAGAAGCAAGCATCAGATAGCATAAACAGTTTTCTGTGGCCACACATCTACACAAGTTGTAGATGCCAAGATTATAAAGTAACTGCCGCTCCAATCACAGTCACAGCAGTCCCTAGGAAACTGACAATATTACATAAGGCGTAACTCTACACTCTCTCTGCCTGCCTGCAGAATGGGTCTGCTACTCTGAACAGACCCTGGAAACCCCCATACGCCTTCCTGTACACAGTAATGCGTATGTGTGTGTCTCCCCCCACCCTCCCCCCATGTCGGTAGGCCCAACCACAGACAAAACCTACATATCCTCTGCTACTGCTCATGTCCTTTGGAACAATCAACATGGATCTGGTTTGCTCAAGTAAAAAAAACACCACTGTCCAAAAGCAGAGGTTTGTGTTTTCAGCGGTGTCCTTGAACACAACAGTGGTGGCCCTTGACTCTGGCTTGTCTAGCAACTTGATATACATGATCGACTATTCCAGGGAGAGGAGGAGGTTATTTTAAATGTTGAGTTGGCAAGCCTGGAATAGAAAGTTGGAGTTATCAAGTTGGACCTGGTATATACTGACCATGGTGATGTGTGTCCCTTCTGATTATAGTGGTCATTTCCTCTACGCCAACAGTGTGTGTGTGTGTGTGTGTGTGTGTGTGTGTGTGTGTGTGTGTGTGTGTTTGTGGGTATTTAGCAGGGATGAACCTAGGTTACAAAGGGCCAGTCACCCTCCCACAGCATCAATCACTCAACCTTAAGACAGAAGTCTCTGGCACATCCAATCCCTCACACATTCCAGGCAGTTTGGTCTGACCTGTGCTATACTTATGCTGAGCGGTCAGAGCTGCTGAGTTTCACAGACACTCAAACACCCTGTGGAGCACACTTTCAACCGGATACCTTGGTGAGACAGAGCCGAATTAACACGGTTGATTCAGATATCCTGTTGTATGTTCTCCCCCCACACTATTTCTTTGAAGTTTTGAGTTATTTTCTAGGAATATTAAAGAAATATCAAACTATTTTGGAAAAAGGCAATCCGGTCAGGGAGCCATACCAGTAGTTCCACAGTGTGTTAATGTCTGCAGTCAAAATTGGCCTCATGTTTACGAGACACTAACCCTAACCCCAACCGCAGTATGGTTGTTTAATCAGGGTCTGAACAATGGCTCCTCTTCGCTGGACATCCACAGGATCAGCGTGCGGAGAACTTCCTACCAACCGAGTTTATAGAGAGGAAGAGAGAGTGAGAAAGAGAGAGAGGCTGATAAGTTAGAAAAAACAACAATGGTATGTGTCTCAGTTGCCGCTGTATTCCCCACACATGTCCTCCCTTATTCCCAGAAGGCTAAGCGCTGTGTGCGGCTCGTAGAATACTCTCGAGACAGGATGTGAGCGGCCTCTGTGGGCAGTGAGGGTACGGATGACACTTCACCAACAGTAGAAACACACACTGTTATTGTATCCTACTCATGGTGCATCGAGGATATGTTCAATCCACATTTCAAGAGAGAAAGATTAACGTCACAAAGCAATCCTGGTCCTTTGGTGTTCTGCGTCGGAAAAATCCCCCGTAAATTGTCTGTGACAAACTCCTCTCCCCCAGTCGAGGTCCGTTGACATTTTTTGAAGGCAGACATGGAAATTAGTGAGAGCTTATTTTTATTGGAGTAAAATCAGATTTCCTCCCCGACGATGGCCCCTTCCCAGAAGAAGGCTCTGCCAACACTGTGGCTATAACTGCTGGCTCCCAGCGTTGTGGAGCAAAGAGCACAACTATACTACAGGGTAGCGGATTGGTTATTGGGTGTACGACTCCCAGCTGAAAGGTACTGGGGTCGATCCCCAATGTCCACACCCTTTAGCAAGAAGTTTTGTTTTTTTTACACTGTAGGTTGTGCTCTTCAGAACTATACATTTTCTACTGCAATTGTGATCGAATGTTTTGGTCATTGTCAGCCTCGTGGGATAAATGCATCAGCTTGATGATCTAATCTGATATAAACGTAAGGCAGACTCACCTCACTGTAGACGGGTGAACGCAGTACAGTGTTGCCACAGAGATGCAGGTTTGCCTGTTAAGACAACTCTACCATTCAACGATAGTGCAGGATCTCGAACCAACAGACTCTAACCCATCAGACCCTAACCATAACCCTAACCCATCAGACCCTAACCCTAACCCATCAGACCCTAACCATAACCCTAACCCTAACCCTAACCATAACCCATCAGACCCTAACCCTAACCCATCAGACCCTAACCCTAACCCATCAGACCCTAACCATAACCCATCAGACCCTAACCATAACCCATCAGACCCTAACCCATCAGACCCTAACCCTAACCCATCAGACCCTCACCCTAACCCATCAGACCCTAACCATAACCCATCAGACCCTAACCCTAACCCATCATACCCTAACCATAAGCCATCAGACCCTAACCATAACCCATCAGACCCTAACCCTAACCCATCAGACCCTCACCCTAACCCATCAGATCCTAACCCATCAGACCCTAACCATAACCCATCAGACCCTAACCATAACCCATCAGACCCTAACCCATCAGACCCTCACCCTAACCCATCAGACCCTAGCCCTAACCCATCAGACCCTAACCATAACCCTAACCCATCAGACCCTAACCATAACCCATCAGACCCTAACCATAACCCATCAGACCCTAACCCTAACCCATCAGACCCTCACCCTAACCCATCAGACCCTAACCATAACCCATCAGACCCTAACCCATCAGACCCTCACCCTAACCCATCAGACCCTAACCCTAACCCATCAGACCCTAACCATAACCCATCAGACCCTAACCCTAACCCATCAGACCCTAACCCATCAGACCCTAACAATAACCCATCAGACCCTAACCCTAACCCATCAGACCCTAACCCTAACCCATCAGACCCTAACCCATCAGACCCTAACCATAACCCATCAGACCCTAACCCTAACCCATCAGACCCTAACCATAACCCATCAGACCCTAACCCTAACCCATCAGACCCTCACCCTAACCCATCAGACCCTAACCCTAACCCATCAGACCCTAACCCTAACCCATCAGACCCTAACCCATCAGACCCTAACCATAACCCATCAGACCCTAACCATAACCCATCAGACCCTAACCCTAACCCATCAGACCCTAACCCTAACCCATCAGACCCTAACCCTAACCCATCAGACCCTAACCATAACCCATCAGACCCTAACCCTAACCCATCAGACCCTAACCCTAACCCATCAGACCCTAACCATAACCCATCAGACCCTAACCCTAACCCATCAGACCCTAACCCAGCTCACAAACTGTGCACCACAGGGGGATGGCATAGTTAGTAGCTGGTGTCGATCCTCAGTTTGTATGTTTGTGTGTTAGTGTGGGCATGTTTGTTCGTTTGTATGGGTCTGTGTCGGCTGTCTGTGTTTGTGTGTGTGTGTGTGTGTCTGTTTGTATGTGTGTGCGTTTATGTATGTGTATGTGTGCATGTGTTTGTGTGTCTATTTGTATGTGTGTGTGTGTGTATGTGTGTGTGTGTGTATGTGTTTGTGTGTCTATTTGTATGTGTGTGAGTGTGTGTGTGTGTGTGTATGTATGTGTGTGTATGTGTCTGTTTGTATGTGTGTGTGTGTGTGTGTGTGTGTGTGTGTGTGTGTGTGTGTGTGTGTATGTGTGTGTGTGTGTGTGGCCAATGAGGACCAAAGTGTACAAAGCTTTCTCCCCAGCTCTATTATCTACTGAGATGAAATTAATCCAGGGTCAGAAATACATTTAGACAGTATAATAATAGATTTGAAAGTTAAATGGCTGTAAAAAGATATGGTAAGTATATACGTAATAATACGGTAAGTAATACGAGTACGAGTACTTTTGGTTTTAACATCAAAATGTTCACAAATAACAATATTTCAATGGTTTTATGTGCTTTGTTTTAATTGTTTCATTTTATTACAGTATAGCAAAAAATATACAGTAAAAAAACAACCAATAAGCACATTTTATTTAAATAGCAGTCCATTTTCTGGCTATTTAAAGTTGACCAGGGCTTTAGGGGAACTCTGTGGGTTCTCCAGAACCACAGGGAATGTCAGATGGACCCAACGCTACCATTAACCAACCGATGTTTCCAACACTGGTAGCCTTAAGTATAAAAAAAATAAAGGCTTATCCTCTAATCTTTTTCTTCTTTGTGTTTGTGACTGACACTGGAAAATTGTCTATCTGCAATGAATTGTTTCTATTCTTCATTAATTGAAAACAGAAACGTTGTGGGCCCGCACTGTACCTCATCCCCCGACCAGAAGAACCAGGCCTTAGCCAGCATGGAGCTGCAGAAGGTGCATAATGGACGTGAATATGAAACCTTGGACAAAGGGTATGTTCACCTTCAAGTCAAAGTATTTCAATAACAGTGTGTTGCACAACACGGTCATTTTGGAAATGTTGTGACAAGGCAGGGGTCCTCGACATACATCAACAAAAAAACGTTCAATCACACAGTAGTGATGATGAGAACAAGTAGCAAAGGTAAGACTGGGGTTAAAGCTAACATCAAATGTAATGCAAATCTAATCATATTATTTAAACAAATTAATATATCCAAACCACCCTACCCATCCAATATAGAACGATTTTTGCAACAAAATGGAATGATTGTGAAACATAAAACATTAACTTTAAAGTTGCAGTATTTAACATTTCAACTAGCGCTTATGATAAAATAACAGACATGTCTGTATCCGAGCTGATCGATAGTGTTTAAACATTTTTTATTAATTAAATATAATCCTAACAGATGCATAACTGATGTATTCTACCAAGAAAACATGCCGGCCTGCCCATATCTGTCTCGTAGTTTACAAGTATCATACTATCACTATCCCAAAACGCCACTCCGGCACCACGCTAGTTCGTGTAACACAAAGCGTTTTTTCAACGCCACATATCTATACCCACAGGACTTCAAATATCTAACACATCCCTAACCATCACGGGAGAGAGGGAGATGCAGTCGCATTTAACGAAGACGGCGAAAGATGGTGCGATCTACCAGACAGCAGCAGAGGAACTTTCCTTACGAGGCTTTCGTATGGATAAAAAACAAGTGGTCAGCAATATATAGAATATATTGGCGTTTTTGCACTTGTTAATTGTTCATCGCGTTTGTAGACTACACTCAGATGTAGTCTCCCATTCTTGTAGGCTTGCAAAAATAAATAAAAAGTCAAGAGTATTCAAATTATTCTAAAGTGTTCTCCTTGTGTTTTCCTGCCTACTCTAATGAACCAAGGTAGCAGGCTCCTTGACCTAGGGGGAATATACCCCCTCGGTTTTACACAGGCAAGACGCTGATATTGTAACTTTTGCCAAGCAGCAACTGTACCTGCTTGGCAGTGTCAAAATGCCTACAGTTGCACATCCAGGGACAGAAAACTATTTTTGAGTTTCCCGCCTATTAACTGAGAGTGGTTCAATCTTACAGACTATGACTTTAACACCACAGTTGTTAAAAAGTAAGCAAAAGGCTACATACTGTGGAACCCGCTCCCCGATGTCTCGGGGTCAAGGATAGATCACACTGCGAAGTCGGGGTTTAAGCCACACACAGCGTTTATTATCAAGACGGAGAACACATGTACTCGATATAGGGTCTCCGAGAGCCTCTATTCCGTTGGGGTTTCCACCTGTTCCCCCGTGTCACTCGTCTCCCCTCTCCCGTCCTGGTGTGCCTTTTAAAATGGCTCCTGGTCTTTTTGGGGCGCCTGTGTCCCCTATCTCGCTGATTGGGGGCTCTCTGTCGCCGGTTAGTGGGTGGCGGCGGTATACGCCGTCCACCACTGATCCTCGGACCCGGCCGGGCCGAGGTTTAAGGGGCGGGATGCCACAATACAATCACGCTCAGCACAATTTCTAGAATAACACACTGTTAGTAAACAACAATGCTTTGCTCTGATTGGCTTATGCTGGAGGCCGGCGATGTTATTGGCAAATGGCCAGCAACCATCAGACATACATGTTGCGTAATTGTTGTGTATTTAGGCTGATTGCTATGGTTTGTTTCAGTGTTTGATTAGAAATCGCTAAATGATTGATAAAGGTATCTGGTTCTTCGAGTTTGTCATGTGGTTAAACGTTAGTTTAATTGTAGATGTTTGTTTTGTTGTTGTTGTTGTTTCAGAATACAACCAGAGGAGGAGTCCTTCCTTCCAGAGAAGAGCGATGGCTTTAAGAAACAGCAGTTCACCGACGTGAGTGCGACGATTGGTCAAATCCAAACCTAGTTTGATTTCATTGGATTTTATTTTATCTACAGTTAAAAAATATAAAACATATAGCAAGTTTTTAACACATGTATTTAAAGTTAACCTCGATGTTTAAGCAACAACATAAAAAATACATATAAAATCACACATTGCATATCATTCAACATATAAAAAAAGTTAATTTCTTATTACTTTTTGAGGGGTTTTGTCTAATTTGTAATTATAGCTTACAAATTAGACAAAACCTAACTAGCAATGAATTCAATGAAAAGTAATCATTGCTAGTTAGGTTTTTTCTAATTTGTGAATTATAATTCCACAAATTACTTTCACTTGTTGATCAATTCCAAACTTTATGTATGTTTGACAGTTTGAAGGCAAAACGTCGTTCGGCATGTCTGCCTTCAACCTGAGTAATGCCATCATGGGCAGCGGAATCCTGGGCCTGTCCTACGCCATGTCCAACACCGGCATCGTCCTATTCCCGTGAGTAGGGTTTGGGTTAGGGTTTGGGTTAGGGGATGGGTTAGGGTTAGGGTTAGGGTCAGGGTCAGGGTTAGGGTCAGGGTCAGGGTTTGAATTAGGGTTAGGGTTAGGGAGTTCTAAGCTCACCTCAGAGACGGAGAGACAGGGGCAAACATGGCCCCCGGCAACACAGAAAGACACACGCAGAAATGTCACGTAAACACCAACATGGATGCAAACATACCAATACACACAAACCAAACATGCATGCATCTGTGGTTTGTACCTCAGTGGACCAATGAGACCAAAGAAATGACCGAAATAGAACAAAGAAAAGCGCTGTGCTGGAGAGTTAAATATTGTGCAATTTTCGTCCAAAAGGCAGGAATCGTTTTATTTTCTGCTTTGACACTCGCCTTCTAAATATATCATCAATCTGTTTTTAACATCCTTCAATAATCAATCCCATTGTGATATTCTTAGTCACTGACTGACATTACACTGGAATTGACTTGTTGGTATGGAAACCAAGGAGGTTAAAAACAGGATTAAGATTTAAAGGTCTACTACACTCCCTAACCCCAACCAAAGAACAGATAATAGGTCTACTACACTCACCCTCAACCAAAGCTAACAGACGTGTGCCGCCACTCATGAGCGAGGAAACCAAAGCCTTCACCAGAGGTAAAGGAACACAGCTTATGGAGCCGCTGAACCCGTCAAGCTGATTGGTCGAACAGCACATGGCTCCACATTCGGATACACCCACAACGTTGCTTAGCTGATGAGAGGGTGAGTTACGATCGGCTTGGATCGGATCGCTTTTGATTCTATTCCGGTCTGAGATGTAGCGTACAGGTAGAATATTCACTCACTCACTCCATGATAGAGATGTTCAAGATGGCCCAGAAAAACATCTCCATGATAGCAAAATATGGAGATATTTGTCCACATGCATTTTTACGATTGAGACAAAATATGGAGACATAAATGTCCCATAAATGTCAGCAATACACTGCAACGCTGGTAGCTCATTGGCCGAGGGCCATGCTTTATTTCTGGCCTGAGTGGGCGTGGATGAGGCGGTGTCTGTTTACCAGCAGTTGGCCGCAGCATTATGCTAGAGGGGGGTTCACATGTAGCCCCCCACTAAAGGAAGGTACCCTATGTCCACAGGACAGCATGCTTGGCAGGATACCTGACCCCTACCGGCATGTTTATGAATCCATTGTTCAAGCCTCTATGTGTAAAAGTGTCTCAGCTGGGCAGGTTAGATTCAGGTTTAAAGGACCATGGTTCCTATGAGATAATGAATAAAGGATGATTGCTCATGGAAGGCCTTAACAGCTTTTAGCGTTAAAGCTACCTCTAGCCTCATTCTCTAGCCCCTAACCCTAACGCGATGGTCTTTAGCAAGGCACAGAATTACACTGTAACATTGGTAAACACTGCTGTTCATTTGTCTTGTTAACATTTCCCCTATGTGAAGTATGGACTGTCTATCGGCCTCCTCTCTGCTCCATGCAGGATCCTTCTGACGGCCATCGCCTGCCTGTCCAGCTACTCCGTCCACCTCCTCCTGCAGAGTGCGGGGGTAGTGGGTGAGTTCTCCTCCTCCTCCTAGTGAAGCTGAAGTCTCCCTCACAGGTAGACCTTGGGGACATTGAGGGAGCAGAACGCCAGGGCTGGCAGGGTGTTCTCCTGGCTAGGTTGTCATGACTCGGCCCAAAGCTTCTCTTTTAGATCCGAACGTCGGCAGATTTGTTGGGCCTCCCTGAGCAAGATGCGTAGCCCTTACCTGCTCCTTAATGACAATTCACAGAAGACTCTTTGGATGAAAGACTACCTATTAACTATTAAATGAAAGTTGAAAATGTATACTCTTGTGCTGTGTGTGTGTGTGTGTGTGTGTGTGTGTGTGTGTGTGTGTGTGTGTGTGTATGTTTATATGACCTTCTGATGCCAATCTTAGCAAATATTGATCCTCTGTGTTTGTTCAGGTATTCGCGCCTACGAGCAACTTGGTCTTCGTGCCTTCGGCCAAGTGGGGAAAATAATTGCGGCTGTCATCATAACCCTACACAATATCGGAGGTAAGCTGAGGTGGTGGTGGGGGTGAGGGGTGCCGGCCAGACTATTGGCTCCAAACCCGTACACCAGGGACCCAGGAAGGCGCTCAAGGCACATGGGGAATACCAAATTGAGCTGAATGGAGAATACAAAATGGCGTATTAAAGTGCCACAATTATATTTGTTGCATTGTTGAAGCTGCTGTTAAAGAGCTGCTGGGAGGAGGTTCCGGGGGACGGGCGGCTGCTATTGGCTGACCTCGCCGTAATGGTTGACGTCATCAAAGGGCATCGAAAGTCCAGAAGTCCAAACCCACTTTGATAGCGTAGCCTACATATTGGATGGAGTTTATCACTTTTCTAAGACAACAGATTCCGGCTTTGCCTGGAGAGAGAGAGAGAGAGAGAGAGAGAGAGAGAGAGAGAGAGAGAGAGAGAACATATGTTTGGTTTTTCCATGTTGTCAACCATTCATGGTGCAGGAATTCAGAGAATCGTGGTTACTTGTAACTTGAGCCTGGCTTCTGTGTTTGTTACCACCTCCTTTAACTCTTCGTCTCCTGAAAAGGACACCATAAATATAAGGAATGTTTTCTGCTTGCATTCATTATATGCATACACCAAATTGTGTTATATAAGATGTATTAAACAAGAGGGTTGGTAAATATTGATGTAGCCTAGTTTGTTCAGTTGTTTTGAATATTCTGAATGGTTCTCTGTGCTCCTCAGCTATGTCCAGTTACCTTTTCATCGTGAAATTTGAACTTCCCCTGGTCATCCAGGCATTCCTTGGACAGACATCGAGCTCTGAGTGAGTACCTGGGAAAGTGGATCACACATCTGTCTCAAGTATGCAACTACCAACATCATTGTTTCTGTATGGAACCTATTCTTAAAGCAAACATTTTTTTATATTTCCTTGCAAACCTACACAAGACTGGTGATGATATTTCACGTCGTTGTCGTAATATTGTTATAAATGTTTTTGGTAGAAAGTAGAATATATTTTATATTTGCATGAACAAATTTGTAAACCAAGTTCAAACCAGTGTGTTCACATATACCCAGAGTCGATGGGTAGAGTTTGACTATTTCATTTGCATTTGTGTGTGTGTGTGTGTGTGTGTATCTAGGGACTGGTACATGAACGGGAACTACCTGATTGTCATCGTCAGTGTGTCCATCATCCTCCCGCTGGCTTTGATGAAACACCTCGGTGGGCATTTCTACTATCATTTATCCATGTGCTTGTGTAATTATTTCATGATTATATTAATTATTTCATTTTTCATTATTTGCTTAATTTATTTAATAATTTCTTATTTCATGATAAACCATTTCTATATTTACCCTAATTTGTAGGTTAATAATTACTTAAATTGCAGTGGAAACCTGAATTTTCTACTGAGATCAATAAACTTAGGGTTAGGGTTAGGGTAACCCTAACCCTAACCCTTAGGGATAGGGTTAGGGTACCCTAACCCTACCTGATTCTGTTTGTACCAATGTCTGAAGCGTTCTGCCAAAGGATTGACCTGGACTATATGATGTCATCCTACAGGTTAGGGTTAGGGTTAGGGTTAGGGTAACCCTAACCCTAACCCTAACCCTAACCCTACCTGATTGTGTTTGTATCAGTGTCTGAAGCGTTCTGCCAGAGGATTGACCTGGACTATATGATGTCACCCTACAGGTTAGGGTTAGGGTTAGGGTTACCCTAACCCTACCTGATTGTGTTTGCATCAGTGTCTGAAGCGTTCTGCCAGAGGATTGACCTGGACTATATGATGTCACCCTACAGGTTACCTGGGTTACACCAGTGGATTCTCCCTCACCTGTATGGTCTTCTTCCTCTCCTCGGTGGGGTATTACTATGGGATGCTATCATACTGTATTGTCTGGTAATGGAGCGTGGGCTTGGGTTTGATCTCCCAATGTCTGTGTGTGTGTGTGCGTGTGTGTGTGTGTGTGTGTGTGTGTGTGTGTGTGTGTGCCCCAATGACCGCAGCCCAACATGTCGGCCTTCAAGAGCAACATCCACTCACACTTAACCTGCTCCTTAACTACATGTATCCACAAATCTCCTGATAGGAAATCCTTACCTACATCTCTCTCTCTCTTTCTCTCATTCTAATATCTCTCTCTGTTCAAACCTCTCTCGCCCTCTGTCTCACATGCCAGGTCATCTACAAGAGGTTTAACATCCCCTGCCCGCTGGAAGCGTTCGGTAACTTCTCCGCCAACGCCACCATCCCTGAAGACACCTGCACCGCCAAACTGTTCACCGTCAACCGAGAGGTCAGAAACACATGAGAAACATCCCAGCCGAATCCCCACAAACCCACACAAAATGTCCCCTTTGAGGGTTTCTGGGGGACTTAGTACAATGCAGTGGTAGCATCAGGGGGTTCCCAAACAGGTGGGATTTAGGAGGGTATAGTGTTTAGGTTGTTTGACTCCATTTTATACATTCGCAAGTATGTCCTGCCTCACTGATATTTGATAAATGCAGAATATACTATCATGGTTCACTATTGAAGCAATCAATTTGCATATCTAACCCTTGTGTTTGTCTTACGCTAGTCACGTTCGAGTCGTCCGTACATGACAAGCGTCCTTTAACCTAACCCTAACCCTAACCCTACTTAACACGCTTCCTTTAACCTAACCCTAACCCTACTTAACACGCGTCCTTTAACCTAACCCTAACCCTTTAACCTAACCCTAACCCTAACCCTACTTAACACGCGTCCTTTAACAGACAGCATCGTGGGTCTCTAACGGAAAGCCCTAGATGTTAAAAACTAGACATTTGAAAGGGTAATGCCTCTGACCGCATATGGTCACAAGCTATTTGTGGGTTGGTAGGGGCGGCGTCCGTCATTGAACTGTCCAGCCCACCCACCCATAGGTATCCATTACTCCCAGCCAGCTGCCTGGTTTAAAGCTGCAGTACAGTTTAGAGGGCCCCAGCTGCCTAGTTTAAAGCTGCAGTACAGTTTAGAAGGCCCCAGCTGCCTGGTTTAAAGCTGCACTACAGTTTAGAGGGCCCAAGCTGCCTGGTTTAAAGCTGCAGTACAGTTTAAAGGGCCCCAGCTGCCTGGTTTAAAGCTGCAGTACAGTTTAGAGGGCCCCAGCTGCCTGGTTTAAAGCTGCAGTACAGTTTAGAGGGCCCCAGCTGCCTGGTTTAAAGCTGCAGTACAGTTTAGAGGGCCCCAGCTGCCTGGTTTAAAGCTGCACTACAGTTTAGAGGGCTCCAGCTGCCTGGTTTAAAGCTGCAGTACAGTTTAGAGGGCCACACCTGCCTGGTTTAAAGCTGCAGTACAGTTTAGAGGGCTCCAGCTGCCTGGTTTAAAGCTGCAGTACAGTTTAGAGGGCCCCAGCTGCCTGGTTTAAAACTGCAGTACAGTTTAGAGGGCCCCAGCTGCCTGGTTTAAAGCTGCAGTACAGTTTAGAGGGCCCCAGCTGCCTGGTTTAAAGCTGCACTACAGTTTAGAGGGCTCCAGCTGCCTGGTTTAAAGCTGCAGTACAGTTTAGAGGGCCACACCTGCCTGGTTTAAAGCTGCAGTACAGTTTAGAGGGCTCCAGCTGCCTGGTTTAAAGCTGCAGTACAGTTTAGAGGGCCCCAGCTGCCTGGTTTAAAGCTGCAGTACAGTTTAGAGGGCCCCAGCTGCCTGGTTTAAAGCTGCAGTACAGTTTAGAGGGCCCCAGCTGCCTGGTTTAAAGCTGCAGTACAGTTTAGAGGGCCCCAGCTGCCTGGTTTAAAGCTGCAGTACAGTTTAAAGGGCCCCAGCTGCCTGGTTTAAAGCTGCAGTACAGTTTAGAGGGCCACACCTGCCTGGTTTAAAGCTGCAGTACAGTTTAGAGGGCTCCAGCTGCCTGGTTTAAAGCTGCAGTACAGTTTAGAGGGCCACACCTGCCTGGTTTAAAGCTGCAGTACAGTTTAGAGGGCTCCAGCTGCCTGGTTTAAAGCTGCAGTACAGTTTAGAGGGCCACACCTGCCTGGTTTAAAGCTGCACTACAGTTTAGCTCCATTTGCTTGCGTATGATAGACTCGGCCCCCCCCACTGAATGCTGGCCAGTTTCTTTCTCCAGTGACCACTTTGCTGTTTATGATTATTTCAGACGGCGTATACCATTCCCATCTTGGCGTTTGCCTTCGTGTGCCACCCTGAGGTGCTGCCTATTTACACCGAGCTACGCAAGTAAGATGCGAAATATAGCCGGGCTGGAGAGATGTCTCCATGCAGATGTGCTCTTCAAGAGACATTGTGACTGCATATACATTAGTGTATATGATAGGAATAGTTATATCAATAATACAATTACAGATAAATATTAATGCAAATATTATTGCTATAAATAATAATCACATCTAATATTTTCATGTTCAATATTTTTCGAACTTCTTCTATTCCATGATATCCGTATCAATCCGTATTTGAGACCGAGCATGTGTTTCTGTTTTCCGACCTGAAGCCCTACCAAGAGGAGGATGCAGGGGATTGCCAACGTGTCCATCCTGGGCATGTTTGTGATGTACCTCCTCACTGCCATCTTCGGTTACCTCACCTTCTACGGTACCAACCATTATATGATGCAAACACAATTATTGTACCATTATATTTATATATTTTCTTTATCTAGCTCTGCTTCTGTATTTTATTTGAGTTTTCTGTGTGTATCTGGGTACATATGTGTGTGTTTATGTGTATGTGCATGCGTGTGTGTGCATGTGCTTGTGTGCGTGTGTGTGTGTGCCCATGCGTGTGTGCTTGGGTGCATTTGTGCGCATGTGCGTGTGTGATTGTGCCTGTGCATGTGTGTGTGGGTCTGTGTGTGTGTACGTGTGTTCGTGTGTATGTGCGTGTGTGTGCATTTGTGTGTGTGTGTATGCTTGTGTGTCTGTGTGTGTTTGTTTGGTGTGGATGTGTGTGTGTGCGTATTTGTGTGCGAGTGTGTCTGTGTGTGTACGTGTGTTTGTGTGTATGTGCGCGTGTGTGTGTTTGTGTGTGCGTGTGTGTGTGTGTGTGTGTGTGTGTGTGTGTCCACAGTCAACACAGAGTCGGAGCTCCTGCACACCTACAGTAAGGTGGACCCTCTGGACACGCTGATCCTGTGTGTGCGCGTGGCTGTCCTGGTGGCCGTCACCCTGACGGTGCCCGTGGTGCTGTTCCCTGTAAGAACACGCACAAATACACGCACACACACACATGCACTCACTCAGTCACTCCGGCAACATGATTGGTCGAAACAACTATGAAGCGAAAGAAAGAGTAAGGCCTATCCCCCAGATCTGAGGTCCTCTTCCTCGGACTCTGGATGTGAGGTTAGTCTGTGGGACTGTTACCCTGCTGCAGGGCGCAACTAACAGCAGTCACACAATCAACGCTTCTTATTGGTCCAAATTGGTACCCAGTTATGTCACTCGACTCCATAGGGCTAATCGAATAGTTTGATTGAGCAAGCAAAGTAAAAGATAAACCAGTACTGGCAGAATACAGTTTTGGTTCTGCTGTTGATATTCAAGTACATGTTTGAGGCAGAAATGTTTGCTAATGTGCAGATTTTCGTTTAATAATTCAGTGGCTTAAATTTTTCACAAACTTCCATATAGTTAGAACCCCATATTTGAACGAACAGGTAGAAACTGTAAATCAAAAACCTACATTGACAGAAAAGTATGAACACAAAATGAAACACACACATGTTCTCTTTCGGCCGAACACACTCCTACTTTACTCAAGTAAAGTAGGTGATTCTCTTGCTGATTAACACAATGAGGGTGTGTGCTTGTGTATGTGTGTGTGCGTGTGCTCTTGTGTGTGTGTGTATGTGTGCTCTTGTGTGCGTGTGTTGTGCTTTTGTGTGTGTGTGCTCTTGTGTGTGTGTATGTGTGTGTGTGCTCTTGTGTGCGTGTGTGTGTGTGTGTGTTTGTGTGTCCAGATCCGACGAGCCCTGCTCCAGCTGCTGTTCCCTGAGAAGCCGTTCCACTGGGCGCGTCACGTGGCCATCGCCGTGTGTCTCCTCTTCTGCGTCAACCTGCTGGTCATCCTGGTCCCCAACATCCGGGACATCTTCGGCATCATCGGTACGGCGTAACCCTAACCCTGACCCTACGGGACTCGCTGTGGCAGAAGGGCAGGGGGACCCGATGTCACGATATAAGGAGAGTGAGGGAGGCACAGGAACAAACCCAAGCCACCAGAAAGAAAATGGATGGAAGTAGCCAAGGACATTCCTTAGGGGGGACCACACATTTCACATTCACATTTTCTAAGGGTACCGCTTCATATGTGTCGGTTAATCCTTCATCCATTGGTCCGGGTCAGAACCAGGAGGTCTTCTGTGTTTGATGGTTGATTTTTATCAGTACTCTTATAGTATTACATATAGTATATTTGATGATAGCTGAGATATAAGACAGAACATGTATTGCTCATATGGGGATATTGCATTCTCAGCATTTAAGATGCTGCAGTTCATGAAAGTTCATATGATGTATATTGAGCACGTTATAACATGCACATAATAAACTGTTTATATACTCTGGTCCAGGAGCCACCACCGCCCCCTGTCTGATCTTCATCCTCCCAGGCCTCTTCTACATTCGCATCGTGCCCATAGAGCAGGAGCCCATGACGTCCAGACCAAAGATCCAGGTACATCTAATGAGCCCCCCCACACTTTGATCCCAACACATTCCTGAAATGAAAGAGTTCTTTTGAGTTTTTGGGGAAATAAAATACTGGCGCCAAACATTGCAATTCAGGATTGTAATGTCTCGCTCAACACCTTGTCGTGATCGGTCGAAATACCTTGGATCCGTTTCTGGATTCCTGGATTTGGTTACTCTAACCCTAACCCTAACATCTGCAGGGTTAGGGATGGCTAACCCTAAGATCTGTAGGGTTAGGGTTACGGTCTGTAGGTTAGGCTAACCCTAACGCCTGTAGGTAAGGGTTAGGGTCTGTTGGTTAGGGTTAGGGTCTGTAGGGTCTGCAGGTTAGGGTTAGGGTCTGTAGGTTAGGGTTAGGGTCTATAGGTTAGGGTTAGGGTCTGTAGGTCAGGGTTAGGGTCTGTTGGTTAGGGTTAGGGTCTGTAGGGTCTGCAGGTTAGGGTCTATAGGTTAGGGTTAGGGTCTGTAGGTCAGGGTTAGGGTCTGTTGGTTAGGGTTAGGGTCTGTAGGGTCTGCAGGTTAGGGTTAGGGTCTGTAGGTTAGGGTTAGGGTTAGGGTCTATAGGTTAGGGTTAGGGTCTGTAGGGTCTGTAGGTTAGGGTCTATAGGTTAGGGTTAGGGTTAGGGTCTGTAGGTTAGGGTTAGGGTCTGTAGGTTAGGGTTAGGGTCTGTAGGTCAGGGTTAGGGTCTGTAGGTCAGGGTTAGGGTCTGTAGGTCTGGGTTAGGGTCTGTAGGTTAGGGTTAGGGTCTGTAGGTTAGGGTCTATAGGTTAGGGTTAGGGTCTGTAGGTCAGGGTTAGGGTCTATAGGTTAGGGTTAGGGTCTGTAGGTTAGGGTTAGGGTCTGTAGGTTAGGGTTAGGGTCTGTAGGTCAGGGTTAGGGTCTGTAGGGTCTGCAGGTTAGGGTCTGTAGGTTAGGGTTAGGGTCTGTAGGTTAGGGTTAGGGTCTGTAGGTTAGGGTTAGGGTCTGTAGGTTAGGGTTAGGGTCTGTAGGTTAGGGTTAGGGTCTATAGGTTAGGGTTAGGGTCTGTAGGGTCTGTAGGTTAGGGTCTATAGGTTAGGGTTAGGGTTAGGGTCTGTAGGTTAGGGTTAGGGTCTGTAGGTTAGGGTTAGGGTCTGTAGGTCAGGGTTAGGGTCTGTAGGTCAGGGTTAGGGTCTGTAGGTCTGGGTTAGGGTCTGTAGGTTAGGGTTAGGGTCTGTAGGTCAGGGTTAGGGTCTGTAGGTCTGGGTTAGGGTCTGTAGGTTAGGGTTAGGGTCTATAGGTTAGGGTTAGGGTTAGGGTCTGTAGGTCAGGGTTAGGGTCTATAGGTTAGGGTTAGGGTCTGTAGGTTAGGGTTAGGGTCTGTAGGTTAGGGTTAGGGTCTGTAGGTCAGGGTTAGGGTCTGTAGGGTCTGCAGGTTAGGGTCTGTAGGTTAGGGTTAGGGTCTGTAGGTTAGGGTTAGGGTCTGTAGGTTAGGGTTAGGGTCTGTAGGTTAGGGTTAGGGTCTGTAGGTCAGGGTTAGGGTCTGTAGGTTAGGGTTAGGGTCTGTAGGTTAGGGTTAGGGTCTGTAGGTTAGGGTTAGGGTCTGTAGGTCAGGGTTAGGGTCTGTAGGGTCTGCAGGTTAGGGTCTGTAGGTTAGGGTTAGGGTCTGTAGGTTAGGGTTAGGGTCTGTAGGTTAGGGTTAGGGTCTATAGGTTAGGGTTAGGGTTAGGGTCTGTAGGTTAGGGTTAGGGTCTGTAGGTTAGGGTTAGGGTCTATAGGTTAGGGTTAGGGTCTGTAGGTTAGGGTTAGGGTCTGTAGGGTCTGCAGGTTAGGGTCTGTAGGTTAGGGTTAGGGTCTATAGGTTAGGGTTAGGGTCTGTAGGTCAGGGTTAGGGTCTGTAGGGTCTGCAGGTTAGGGTCTGTAGGTTAGGGTTAGGGTCTATAGGTTAGGGTTAGGGTCTGTAGGTTAGGGTTAGGGTCTGTAGGTCAGGGTTAGGGTCTGTAGGTTAGGGTTAGGGTCTGTAGGTTAGGGTTAGGGTCTGTAGGTCAGGGTTAGGGTCTGTAGGGTCTGCAGGTTAGGGTCTGTAGGTTAGGGTTAGGGTCTGTAGGTTAGGGTTAGGGTCTGTAGGTTAGGGTTAGGGTCTGTAGGTTAGGGTTAGGGTCTGTAGGTCAGGGTTAGGGTCTGTAGGTTAGGGTTAGGGTCTGTAGGTTAGGGTTAGGGTCTGTAGGTTAGGGTTAGGGTCTGTAGGTCAGGGTTAGGGTCTGTAGGGTCTGCAGGTTAGGGTCTGTAGGTTAGGGTTAGGGTCTGTAGGTTAGGGTTAGGGTCTGTAGGTTAGGGTTAGGGTCTATAGGTTAGGGTTAGGGTTAGGGTCTGTAGGTTAGGGTTAGGGTCTGTAGGTTAGGGTTAGGGTCTATAGGTTAGGGTTAGGGTCTGTAGGTTAGGGTTAGGGTCTGTAGGGTCTGCAGGTTAGGGTCTGTAGGTTAGGGTTAGGGTCTATAGGTTAGGGTTAGGGTCTGTAGGTCAGGGTTAGGGTCTGTAGGGTCTGCAGGTTAGGGTCTGTAGGTTAGGGTTAGGGTCTATAGGTTAGGGTTAGGGTCTGTAGGTTAGGGTTAGGGTCTGTAGGTCAGGGTTAGGGTCTGTAGGTCAGGGTTAGGGTCTGTAGGTCTGGGTTAGGGTCTGTAGGTTAGGGTTAGGGTCTGTAGGTTAGGGTTAGGGTCTATAGGTTAGGGTTAGGGTTAGGGTCTGTAGGTCAGGGTTAGGGTCTATAGGTTAGGGTTAGGGTCTGTAGGTTAGGGTTAGGGTCTGTAGGTCAGGGTTAGGGTCTGTAGGGTCTGCAGGTTAGGGTCTGTAGGTTAGGGTTAGGGTCTGTAGGTTAGGGTTAGGGTCTGTAGGTTAGGGTTAGGGTCTGTAGGTCAGGGTTAGGGTCTGTAGGTTAGGGTTAGGGTTAGGGTAACCCTTAGGCTAACTCTTACATCTGTGTTCGCCTCCCTCAGGCTGCGTGCTTCACTGCGCTGGGCTTCGTCTTCATGGTCATGAGTCTGACCTTCATCGGGATCGACTGGATGTCTGGGGAGAAGCGGAGCGCCGGCGGCCATTAAACGCCCCCCCCCCAAGGGAGTGGCCCGACACTACCAGCCAATAGCGGGACAGCGCACGGCGCACGTCGCCCTCCACCCAGATGCAATCTGCTGCCGTTTGAAGGCTAACCCCACCACCTTGGAGTTTAGATTTGTTGTTATATTTTGGTAAGACAATTCCCCCCCTGATTAATTTTGTTATCGCCACTGAAGCCAGGCGGTAGGGAGTCCAGGAGGCGGCCGCTGGTGTGGGGGGCGCTGCGGATAAGATGAGTTACTACCTCTACATTGTATTAAGGAATCGAGGCCACGCTGCCTGCTAAAGACAAACCAAATCAAGCAAGCTGCCTTCCTAGGCTAGAGTTAGGACAGAGGGAAGCACAGACTGTTAACGTTGGACGCTATCTCCAATGCAGAGGAGTTGGATTCGATTAAAAAACAATTCAAACGATTGCAGGGAGGAATTTGCTCAAGAAGAATTTAAGTTCAAATTGCATTTCGCATTTGGTCATTATTATGACTGTTACCAAAGGAGAACTAGTATACTTTTTTTAAGTTTAAATAACTTTAATTGGGGGCTTATTGGTCCTTCATTTTTTTTTATATCAACAATGAAAAGAAAATCATCATGGTTTTTATGAGTTTTTGTTATATAATATAACATCGCTTGAAAACAGCTGTCCATTTTGAATGTCGATACGATTTTATCATGTTAAATTAAATGTTAGGCCATACAGCGAAAGCCTTCAAATCCCCAGGTCAAATTTAGTGCCGATATGTGACAAAATATAAAACTGTATCAAACAGTAAATTACTTTTTACCTACATCTCTACTTGTTTTGCATTGTGATTAGGCAGAGCATAATAAACAACTTGTTTATTATGATGATTAAAGATTATACAGTGTTAAAATGCTTATTAAATCATTCTGTGTTCAGAAATAGCTCAGGTGAGAGTAAAAAGCTTCTCTAGGTAAAATAATTAGCTCATTGAAGGTATCATCATACCGTTGGTGTCAACTAACAACACACTGTGTTTACTGGTATGGATCAGTATTGGTGACATATAAAGGTCTAACCCATCCCTTCATTGTTAAAATGGTCAATAATCACAGGATTTGATCACAGTGAATAGAAGAGATTTTCAGTTGAGTTCCTCATTTGTTTACGTCACATGACTAAAAACTATAAACTATTAAACTATTGTGTGCCAAACTATTTTCTACAAAGTAATCCAATGGATTGTAGTTTCTTCAAAAAAAAAAGGTTTCAGAAACGTTTTGTTTTGGTATTTGCTTCCTATACATGAATTGCCTTGTATGCATGTGCTTGAAGACATGTTGACACATTTAGTCTTTTGTTCAGTTATGTAAACCGTGACCCGGCTGATACAGGCTGCTAACTCAGTCGGAGGCGCTAAAGGAATGCAGCAGGAAAAAGAGACCGAAGGTGGGCATCTCTACCGTGCCGGTTGCTTCATCACATGGAGGGTTCCCAGGTCACCCCGAGAACCGCATTATGAAGGGTGAACCCTTTATGAAGGCTGGAATAGCATTATAAAAGTCTGGCACCTTTTATAAAGAGGTGAACCCTTTATGAAAGGGTGATTTCCTTTATGAAGGGGTAAACCCTTTATGAAGGAGTGAGTTTCATTATGAAAGGGTAAACTCTTTATGAAATGGTCAGTTCCCTTTTCAAGGGGTAAACCCTTTACGATGGAGTGGATTATAAAGAAAATGGGTTGCATCATTTATGAAGGGCTGAATGCCAATCTAAGAGGCTTAACCTTTTATACAGGGTTGAATTTCATATTAAAGGAGTAACCCCTTTGTGAAGGGGTGAAAAGCGTGAAAAGGGGATGCCCTTTATGAAGGGGTTATATCTGTGATTTTGACGTAATTGTCTATTGCTAAGATTTATAGCACGGCATGCATAATATGTATCATTGACTTGGTGCTTCTTTTTCATAATAAAATACATTTGTGAGTAACATGAAGATATTGACATCATTGCAACTTATTTGGTTTCTTCTTTCCTCTGTTGATGGCCCAGTAGTGAAGGTGCGGTATAGCCCAGGTTATTTTCCATCAGACGGTACTGGTCGGTTCAGTATGCAAAGGTCAGGCACGGTTCGCGTTTCCACCGCCAAAAGTGGGCGTGATCCGGAAAGAGCCATATTGAGCCATACTCGTCTTGCAGTACTGCTCCGTTGGGGTACTGAGACGCCTGAAAGGGTGCCGGCAAGTTCAAGCTACACACGCCGTTCGTTGATTGGTCGACAGAATCGTCACTTCCTTGCGACAGGGAGATAATAACAACATGCACAGTACCCACGAGGTATTGTAAACGGCAAAAACTTCGTTTATTGATATAAACTTTATCAATAAACGAAAATATTATTAATATAAACTTGGTTTATATTAATTTTTTGAGTTCCTTTATTCAAATTGAAAAGCTAAAGCGTCCCCGTGATTGCAATGCACTTCGCCACTCTCGTGTGTTGCGAAATTCAAATTGCATTTCAATCCGCAAAACACTTTGCAAAAGATTTTGCAAAATGCTTTTCAAAAGATTTTGAAAAACGTTTTGCAAAACGTTTTTGCATGTGCCAGGTTTGACCGGGTTGAAGTATATAGTAATAACGTGAAAATGGCGGAAAAGACGGTGGCGGAGCTGCTGCGGGAGGCCGCTGCAGCTCTAGAGGAGCGGGATGCAGGGTCTGAAACAGCGACCAACATGCCTGCACCGGATCGCACCGGAGAAGGGCGCGCAAACCGGTGTTTCAGTTCAACTAGTGACCGTGTTAACTGGTGACCATCAGCTGAATGTGTCGCTTGTAGTCGTGGCTACGGTAGCTGTTGGAATACGTCCATGGTTGGAAATCGAGAAAAGACTCGTAGCTGTCCTCGCAATGACTGTTTGATTTGTTTTCAATAAAATGTCAGAAACATACTCATCTCATTCGTATTTGGAGTCTAATTGGAGGAAATTTTAAGCCAAAATAAATGGAAAATTAGGTTTTTTATAATAAAATTCGGGATTCAAACTCATACCATTTTTAGGGGGAAATTTTTCAAGCTGAGATCCCATTCCATTGTAACGTTGAGCCACACTTCATCATCCGCAGTACTAAAAAGTGTCCATGTTATTATAGACCATGGTATTTGTCTCGTTTCCAAAAAGCAGAGGCCATTACACCAGTTATTCAAAAGCTAATTTTGTGTTTCCCTCCACTGCCTACAACCCAGCCAAAAGTTATTTTATTCGCTCTTTCGCTATCATTTCGGTCGCCTGATTTGGTGTAGTCTCTTGCTCTGGATCGTCTCAAAGCAAAGCAGCGAGCTCGAGAATCAACGTGACACAAGGCAGTAGTATCACTCGAGACACAACGTTTATTCAGATCAAAAAAGCAGATCGTCCAAGCTAGATAACGCCCCTGACTAGTTATTTCAGTAAAGTAGCCTATACGAGCAGAAAAGTGGCACAGGCGGTTTGCGCGCCCTTCTCCGGTGCGATCCGGTGCAGGCATGTTGGTCGCTGTTTCAGACCCTGCATCCCGCTCCTCTAGAGCTGCAGCGGCCTCCCGCAGCAGCTCCGCCACCGTCTTTTCCGCCATTTTCACCTTACTACTATATACTTCAACCCGGTCAAACCTGGCACAATGCTAGGCATAGAAAAGAAAGTGCCAAGTGCTAGGTCGTGGATGATCAGCTGGTCTGACGTGGAAGTGACGTAGTTCCCGCCCAGACGCGATTGGCTGATAAATTTTGCAAAACGTTTTGCAAAATCTTTTGCAAAGCGTTTTGCATAATCTTTTGCAAAACTTTTTTCAAAGTCTTTTTCAAAGTGTTTTGCATAATCATTTGCAAAGCGTTTTGCATAATCTTTTGCAAAACGTCAATTCGAATAAAGGAACTCAAAAAATGTAACAAAATGTTATTCTATTTTTATTGCAAATTTTATTGATTTCATGGTCACTTTGCATATTAAAATACAATTTGAATAACATATTTACAACTTACATTATTCAATTGCATAATGAATTGTCAATTGCATAATGTACTGACTTATTGAATTGCAAATTGCATTGCCATTAGAATCTTGCTACATATATGCTTCAATAGGTACTATGGGTCACGATGCTTACGTAGCTGCCGCGGCTATCGCCATCCGGCTTAAACCCCGCCCTACCATAAGGGTACTGTCGGTGGAAACAAGAGCCGTAACTGAGCTGAGCTATAACGCACCCTCATGACTGGGCTCAGGCGTGCTGGGCCGACCCGTACCCGCCGGTGGAAATGAGCCAATACGACGAAACAGACTTTTATACATGGGGTGGCCAGGGAGTGGCCAAGGCTACTTCAGGGGGTCCATAGACAATGACAGAAAATGTGTGTGTAACCCTAACATGGCATCTAAGGAGCATGAATGAATCCTATGATTGCTGATTAGAGGTAGCAGCGGGAGCGCTACAATGTGGCTGATAGTGTGGTCCACTAGGGTTACTTCACTAGAATTCTTTAACATACTATGAATAGCCAGTGTCTCTGCAGCTCAATTTCTCACTCTCACACACACACACACACACACACACACACACACACACACACACACACACACACACACACACACACACACACAGTGTTGAACATCCCAAAATATATTTTCAGAGAAGAAAGTTAAAGCTACAAAGGAGATAAGACAGCATTTGTGTGTGACATACTTTGCATAGTTTATTTCTGGAAGTACATTTACAAAAAAAACACTGAAAACATACAGGTATGACCAACGTGCCTCTCTCATTCCCCCCCCCCCCCTCCCCCCCCCCCCGAAGTCAAACAATATTTTTTTTTTTTCGGTCTGACTGAAAACAAAAGGTATGCCTGCACAAAATATTATCAAGCAGAAATGGACTTGAAAAACAAAAATAATTGTGGTAGCCACCAATATTACAAACTTATGATACCCTTTGGATTTATCATTTTAGAATGTCAGCAGAGGAACCGCCAAAGTGCCAAATGATCCTAGGTAGATTTAAAATAGCATAATTCTGCGGTTCCGGTGAGAACTGGCAAAATGTTTCACAAACTCATCCATGTTGAGGGATCGTGCCCTCCTTGATGCAACACTGAGAATTCCAAGGTGACTTAACCTGGCATCAGCCATTGTTGCCCTAAGGTGGGTTTTAATCAGTTTTAAAGCTGAGAAGCTTCTCTCGCAAGACGCACTGCTGACTGGTGTAACAACAGAAATCTTACAAAGTCAAAATAGCTCATGGAAGACTTCTTTATAAGGTTCTAGAAACAAAACAAAGTCAAGGAGAGTAGACCATTCCAGTTTTCTCTCTACTATCAAGAAGCCGCTTGGTTTGATTAACCTCATGTTTGAGGTCCTCTAAATCTGACTCAAAGGTCTGAGCAAAGGCTAACGGACGCTCCTCATTTAAGAATGTTGCACTCTTTGGGTTGAGGAACTGGACCCCTTGCATTATCCCTCAATTTTTATTTGAAAACGTCTCTTCAGCTCTGCTGTGAGACAGTCAAGCACCTGATAAAAGATAGCTCTTTGGAAGCTCACTTTGGTCACCATTTCTCTGTCCTACAGTGCTCATCATCAATGAGTCATGAAATCTTGAGCTTGTTTTAGACTTTCTTTAACACATTGTTTGTACACTTATTTTGCAGTGCTCTGCAATCTCTTCAACCTCTTTCAATAGTTCTCCAAAGGAACCCTCACTTCTGTAGTCTGTAATGTGTCTGTAAGGGCACCTACTAGATCCACAGCCCTTGCTAGGTCAACAGAGCTGGATTGGAGCATGTCAGAAAGACATTTGGCATCACCAAGCACTTTACAAAAGGTAACCAAAAGCCCTATGAAGTGTAAATCTATCTGAGAAAGAAGGCCCTTTGCCTCCACTGATCTATCACCACTATTTTCAAGTGCGATGTCCTGTAGCAGTCTCAGAACTGCTGGAAGCCTGTCCCTCAGATAATGGCATGCCATGTATCTGCATGCCCACCTTACATCCGTAAGTCTCTGTAGTACCCTGGGCTGCTGCTGTGGATACAGCTCTTTCTGAACCGCAAGTCACTTGAGATGAACGTACGAGCCAGATACAAAGTTATATAAAGCTTCTGCAGGAGAGCAAAAAGGTTAACTGCCTCAGGCACTGATTTTACAGCATCGACAAGAACCAAATTTAAACATTGTGCATTACCATGCACATAAAATACAAATTTTGCACTGTTTTTAATCCATGCAGACACACCAGAAGGCTTTCCGCTCATGACGGATGCACTGTCATAGCCTTGCCCCACAAGATTCTTTTTGTAGTCCAGACCATGTTTTCCAAGGCAATCAATTATCATCTTTGTGAGAGCTGCTGCATCTAAGCTTTCAGTTGACTGAAAGTGTATAAAGCTTTCGTGGATGGCCCCGTTGTAATAGTAACTCACAACTACAGATATTTGTTATTTTTTCTTTAAGTCTTTGGTTTCATCTGCAATTACACTAAAAACTTCATTTTCTTTTAATTCTCTTATTATTTCACTTCGTACCATCTCAGCTACGCCCTCAAGAACTTCGTTCTGGATTTGGTGGCTTGTGTACTTAGCATTGCCACATGCATTCATCCTTTTCTCTATGAGAGGGTCATGCTTTGCTATTTATTCTAAAATTGTCAAAAAAATTACCCCTGTTGTGAGAGTCATCAGACTCTAGATGACCTCTCTGCGTTATATTTTGAGTGGCAGTTAATAGGAAGACATCTGCAATTGTTTTAATGTAAGTACAGTTTGCCTCCACTTTCTTTTTCCGGACCTCATTTATGACATCTAACATTGATGAGTTGCTGTCAATGGCCTTTTTATGCTGATTCCAATCATACATAGCATTCATATGATTCTCTGCCTTTGAATGGAGCTTAAATCCAGAATCTTTTAATAGCGCTTTTTTCCAGTTACAAAAGCCTGACTGGGATGTGAAAGCAGATTCAGGTGTATTGGGCAGAGAAAAATGCCTACAGTCGAAGTTGAATCTTGACTTACAGAATATTCAAGCCATGAATTGTCCTTATACCAGGAGCTGTTAAAATCCCTTTTCCTAGTACCATGCTGAGTTCTGGGAAATGTTTTCAAACACGGCTGTACAGGACCCTCTTCTCTGGATCTTGAAGTGTCTGGAAAACACGTTAAATAATGTGTCATATCTCTATGGGAATGGATAATTAAGGGATCCACAAGATTAGATACTGACAGCTGCAAAATATAGGGCTACCATTAGGTCCTTTTGGAACGGCGTATCTGGTGCTTGATGCAGTTGGGAGGGGCTTGATGACATCTCCTGGCAGCTCTGGCTCACTGTCTTGCTCAGAGCCAGAGGTATCTGTGTCATCCTTTGATAAATCTTTTAAATTAAGAAAACACAAGAACCGTTAGTGTTTAATCACAATAAAAATGCCACAGCCATCAAAACAAGAACACACATGAATCAACAACCAACATTTTAAAGTGAGGCTTAATCTGAAGAAAGTCCTCTATTGTAAAAAGCTGAAGCTAAACTTAAATTCTGAACTGGGCATGTGACTGACTGTCTGGTAGATACTCTGACCTGGTGGTGGTAGACTGGGTTCTTGTGAAGTCTGACCACACTGACTCTGACAAGCCTCAGGTAGGGAGCTGCTCTGGGGTTCGTTGGTGAGGCAAGGGCTGGGGTCTGTTTGCACCTGAGCTGCCTGTTTATTCTTCTTTAAAAATAAGTCTGATATCTTTCCCTTTCTTTTCATGATTGTTTAATTGACCCTATGCAAAATTAAGAAGTCTATGGTTACATCTTAGCATCCAGTTACCGACATTTTAGTCCAATCACAACCTTAATTACAAATCTCCATTATCATAACTGTACCTTAAAATCAACTACCAGCCTAAGTGACTATATCATGGCTAGCCCTACTCTGCAGTAAGTAGCTATAATATGCAAACAGATCTGCAAATTGTAGTAGTCTTTTGAGTAATGTTAAAAGATTGATAATAAAAAAAAAAAAATGTTTTGAGTTCAAGTACCAAAATCTAACTGAGGACAATTGCAGTATTTTGAATATTGAGCCCCCTTTCTGGTTTTCCGGGAAATGGAAAGGGAGGCTGGTTGTAGTCTTTTCGCTCCGTTCTAGCCCTTTTGTTGAGACAGAGAACAGAGCGAAAAGACTACAACCAGCCCGCCTTTCCGTTTCAGGTCAAAGAGCAATGAGTCTTCCACCCGAAATCAATGGATTTACAAAATGCCAAATAAAACACGACAGAAACTGTATTTCGCTACGACACTTGATTTGGAACATCAACGAACAACACTAACCACTCGATGAGTTGCACATTTCTGAAAACAAACGTTTAGGGTTGTTTTAAGGACAGGTTCAGTGTTGGGAAAGTTCACTTTCTATGTGAACTAGTTCAAAGTTCAGTTCACAAATTCTAAAATGAGCTAGTTCAGTTAAACGTTCATAATTAAAATTTTTGAACTAAGTTCACAGCTCCAAAAATGAACTAGTTCATAGTTCTTTTTTTCAATATGTTGCTGTGAGCTAATATATATTTTTTCCCTTTCTGGTTTGTCCAGAATGAAATAGAGAAATAGTTGAATCAAGTATCGTCGCGAAATTTCTATCGTGAAATTTCTACAGTTTCTATCGTGTTTTATTGCACATTTAGCGCATTTTGTAAATCCCATTGATTTCTGTTGGAAGACTCAATGCTTGTTGGCAAGAAACGGAAAGGGGGGGGGGGGGTGTTCACGTTTGGTTGTAGTCTTTTCGCTCGGTTCTAGCCCTACTGTTGAGATGAAGAACCGAGCAAAAAACAGCCCCCCTTTCCGTTTCCAGCCAACAAGTAATGATTCTACGAGGTATTCTAGTCCACTGAGCTATGAGCCAGAGAGAGAGAGCTAACGTTAAATTTATAATTCGAAATTCGTCCCAGCTTTTATACCACAGATACTCTAGGGTCTATAGCATATAACCACGTTGTCTGATTACAGTTTAATTCATTTTTCATAATTTACCAGCTCTCGTTTTGAAGAATAATCACCACGCCATTCGTTTCAATGGGAATCGCGACGGCCTATACTTTCAAAATAAAGTGTACATATTTATTATTTGAAATTCGTCCCTGCCTTTATATGACAGATACTATAGGGTCTATAGCATATAACCGCGTTTTCTGATTACAGTTTAATGTAACAGTAAGCTGGCAACACCGCAACTACAAATTAACCACACAGAGATAACCATGGCAACCGGTCAAACAAATTTTCTTTTTGCGATCATTCTGTGAGCGCATCCGCCGTGTTGATAAACAAATAACCCCCCCATTGAACGAAGTTAAACCAAGTGAGCGTGCCGTTCACAGACACCAGAATGAACGAGTTCACAGTAACGTTCATCAGGCAGTAATACAGTACGTTCAGTTCACGTTCGCCCCAAAATATGAGTTCATGAACTATCGTTCAATGAACACGTTCTGGCACAACACTGGATAGCTTTGTGAATGCCCGTAGCTAGCAAGCCATTGTGAAGCAGGCAGGAGCGATTCGAAATGAGCCAAATACCCGAGACCAGGGTTAGGGTTGGGGGGGGGGGGGCAGTGGGAGCTGAGCTCCCATAGAGAGAGGTCTGGCTATGGTTAGGGTTAGTTAGTTAGTTAATTAGTAACCCTGACCTCTCTCTATGGGAGCTGAGCTCCCATAGAGAGGTCTGGCTATGGTTAGGGTTAGTTAGTTAGTTAGTAACCCTGACCTCTCTCTATGGGAGCTGAGCTCCCATAGAGAGAGGTCTGGCTATGGTTAGGGTTAGTTAGTTAGTTAGTTAGTTAGTTAGTAACCCTGACCTCTCTCTATGGGAGCTGAGCTCCCATAGAGAGAGGTCTGGCTATGGTTAGGGTTAGTTAGTTAGTTAGTAACCCAGATGGTCCCATGAAAGCAGCAAACTCAAATATCTGTGGGGGTCTCTGAAAATACAGCAGCATAATATTCTAATTACAAATGAAGCTATTTTCTCTTCCACATACAGAGTAATATTGACGTTAAGTAAGGGATAATAGAACGCCGGTCATTATCGGGAAAATAAGCCCAGACAGGGCGAACCGGACACTGACGCGAAATGGAGGTGTCTTGCTTCGACCTGAAGGGGCTTATTTTCTATAATGAGCGTCTACTTGCCAAACGAAAAAATAACTTCACAAGGTGTCTTTTTAGAATTTATTTGTTACCATTCGTAGTGTTGATCAGCAGAGATCTCTCTTATCTGATTAACTGTCCGTTATGGAGCCAATTTGCCAATATGCATCTACACAGCGATTCAACTTTCGTAAAAGTTGTTCAGGAAACCTAAACCCGATGCTAAACCTTAAAACTTACTTCAATATGGTGCTTTCGCCCATCGCCGCAGTCAATCTCTCGCATGACTAGTGAGCTGTGGAAAATATTCTCTCTTCCTCGCCAATTTGAAAAAGTCGCCGCCGGTAGCGAATGCATTGCCATTTGAATCAGATTTCAGGGGTGTCCAATGCCACCCCGGCCACCACTTTGGCTCCGCCATTGCGACCAAAAATAGTCATAAAGAAAACAGAACTATAGATAGTTAATGTGACAATCACATTATTGAAAATAGACTCGGTGCAATGATTTACAAACTATCTTTTTGGGATCATGCTTTTGCAAGTAGTTCGCAGCCCCACCTGCCCATATGGACGGCACGCACCTGGCATAGAGCAGTACTCTAATGGAATTAGTGGGCTAAAGTCAGTCCACCTCGAATTTCTTGCAATTGAGAAATAGACGTTTCCCTTTCACTCATATTGTTATGCTAAAACATGGTTGTTTGTTCCTCCCCCCCCCGGGGGCGCTCGGAGGGGGTCTCGTCCGTGGTGTAATTCAATGTAGAAACGCCACTGCGTACTGTGCAGTACAGAAACGCACATTGGTGCCCTCTAGTGCCTCTACTTGGTACTGCCAAAAGGCTCATTGCGCTAACGGTTCAGTATCGTGTTTCTTTTTGGTTTCATGTGTGTTTCTAGAGTATGCAGTCAATTCATAGGGTTATCTACACGGTGTACTTATATTGTAGGCCACGCAAGAATAATATGTATTTGTCTCGTTGCACACACCCCAGCTCGATCCCTCCGCTCAACTACCTCAGCTGGACGTCTGGTACCGCCATCGCTAAGAGCAAGCAAAGGTCGATCAGCAAAGTCACAACTTTTCTCTGTTTTGGGACCTCAGTGGTGGAACGAGCTCCCTACCGATGTTAGGACCGCAGAGTCGCTCACCAGCTTCCGCAAAAGACTCAAAACTCACCTGTTCAGAGTTCATCTCGACTCTGCATAGAAACCAATGCACAGCCACCATTGAATGATGTACGTCCTGGCACTTGTACATTGCACTTATTCAAGGTACTTAATTGTGTAGCATCTACAGTAGCTGCTATCGCTGCTTTACACGGGGAACGGGTTAGCCTAGCGATTGTAATACTTGCACTTGGTTCTATGAACGTCTTTACTGCACCGACAGCGATATATTGTTTCACTTCTTATGACAAATGAACTTATTGTAACAAATGTACTTATTGTAAGTCGCTTTGGATAAAAGCGTCTGCTAAATGCCCTAAATGTAAATGTAAATGTATATTTGTTTTTACCCGTTGTCACAGCGTCAATGGGGCTATTTAGCACAACATGCACAGGTGTCGATTGTTGAAATGACATTAATGGCCCAAACGTGGCAGTTTCTTAAATATGCAACAACCAGCATCTAGTGGACAAAAATAAAATGAAACAGGGCCCAAAAAAATGCAAATAAATTAGCGTGAAAACGAATGCAAAATTATTCACGTTGCACCAATTGTGTTTTTTTCGACCTGGATCCGTAACATATTACATTTCTTATGTTTTATTATCAATGCAATATTTGTCGTTCTTCATGTATATGAAAACCACGAGATTGTTTTTACAAGATTGTTTTTCCAGGGAGCCAGAATAACTTCTTTTTTATATATATATTGGTAGAACATGGATCTTTGCATTAGTTTCCCGCTGAAACTGTGACAATGATGTAAGTTTAAATGATGTTAATTATGACGTTTTAATAGTAAAATTGTAAAATATATGGACGTTCTTCAGGCTAATGACGCAACCTTGTGTTTTATCAAAGCACAATATCCCTTTAATAATTTTACAGCACCACACATTAATAAGCGTTGTGTACGGTGGCCAGATCCGTGTTGTTTCGTTTTTATTTCACGTTGGAGAGGAGAAGATGGACTGAGATAAGGAGAGATGGCGACAGACTGAGAAAAAGGCAGCGAGAGAAGATGTTGAAGAAAGTTGAAGAGAGAGAGAGAGCTTCCCTATAGTGCATAAATAGACGTTAGCACACGATAGAGTACCATCATGAAACTGACCACTCAGGCCCTTCTCCCCTCTATCAAGTTCCGGAGAGGAGGAGCAGGGTGGAGGGAGAGTAGAGTAGAGGCTCGTGGTGCTCCACAGAGATCACAGCTGGAGCCAGATGTTCCCCACATTGTGGCCTGCCCTCAACTCTTTTTATTTAGAAAAAGTTTAAGGATTTGCACAAGCACCCATGATTATGAGTTAGCCTCATTTTATGGTTAAGAAATGTTGGAGTACTCCAGTTATTAGAGTCTATGTCCCAGGATGAATATATCCCTTTTGCTGCATTAATGGCCCAAAGTGCCATGTATCGTTCACTACAAGTACCAAACACTATTTTAAATAATTTCCTAGATCCACATAACATTTATTTTTCGGTGGATTGGCCTACCTCTGTAATCAGATATTTAACATTCTTCCCACAACTTTTTTCTTTTTACATAACATTTGGACGTTTTAACGTGTCAATATTAGATAATATATATTTTTTATCAAGGCTGTTTTCATCTTCCTTTTGTCCCTTACTGGCAGTAATTGGCTTCCATATTATGTTGACATTGTGCAAGACAGAATGGGAAGGTATCAACTAATCATAAGCACATTAATGTTTATGATCTACAGCAAGAAATATCCCAGGAGGACGTCACGTCCTCCTCGTCTTAAAGTTTCACTGTCACGTGACATTATACTTCCTGTCGCTGCGCCTCAAACCAGCCAATAGAAGTGAGAGCATCACGGGTGAGACGTTACTGATTGGGCGGTTTAAAAAGGTGGTCATTTGAACGTAAACGTTAATGTCCTCATTTTGAGACAAGACTTGTACTGCATCGGTCACCAACATTCGCTGGATTAGTCGTTTTAGGTAAGGTTTAAACGTTGTTTTTGATTCAAAATGTTGTCGTTGGGGGTTAATTTCAGTAGTGCTTTCTAAAATTCCTAGTTTAGAGCAGGGCCATGATATTGCCTCTCATCTTAAGCTAATACAGAAAACGAATAGCATCGGGTCTACGAAGAGTTGTATTGTAAAGGTGTGTTAAACATGTCCAAAGCATGTCTCCAACTCAATCAGCGTCGCTCTCATATAGGACGGTTAAAACAGAACATGGAGCAGGACCACAGCTGGGAATACGACGCCCCGTCGCACGTCGTGGACTTCAAGGATCTTGACAGAACGGACACCTCCGACCACTGGTTCGGTGAGTCCACTTTATTCACTTGTTTAATTTGAGTGGTCTTCAAAGCAGCCATCTGGTTCGGTGAGTCCACTTTATTCACCGTAGTGTCATCAGAGCAGCCACTGGTTCCTCTCAGTCCACTTTATTCACCGTAGTGTCTTCAGATCAGCCATCTGGGTTGTGTAGTATTGCGAAGGCCGCGCAGAGAAGGGTTTATCGGTGTGTTTTGTGTCGTGTGTTTCACGTCTTGTTTCGTTCAACTTTAACCCCCTGCCAAACGTTACATTGGGTCGTTTGTGTTTGTATATATTATTATTATATACTACCTGTGATGCACAAGCTGTTGTAACCAATTGTGTCAAAAGGCGTCCATCGCCTCTTGTTCGGCGGCTCCCATCTCTCCCACCCACTACCTACATTTCAGACATTCCTTTGGTCGCTTTTTTTAAATTGTTTTTGAATCTCCCACATTTTGTTTGAGCAAAGTATTGTGTACTCTGTTTGTTAATTCACATCTGAATTAGAATATTTAACTGTAATTTGAAGGTGAAACAATGGCCTATCAATCCTGATTTCTGACTCTTAGAACAACGGGCCAGTGGGTCTGAGGCGCAGCTGGCCACTCCGCTCAACAGAGGCCAGCAGTTCGGTGGAGCCAGTAAAGGTAACCTTCCTAAAGCCATCGTCTGCCCCTATGTGGATGCGGAGGTCGACCCTGGTACGTTGTGATCCCAACCAAGTCCTTATTGTAGTTATATGAGAATTCATTCTCTGTATGTGTTTTAGTCCTTTAGTAGAGGCTTAATTGTTTCCAAAGTATCCAAAGACTTGCAATCAGTACATTCCTGTCATCCAGAGGACCCTGCAATAAGACCTAGTGCTATTAGTAGTTGCATGCTATATGTATTTGATGGCAATCCTATAAATTCCATACAGGGTTGGTAGGACATGGCAGTTCAATTAAATAAATGTATATCCCAATCAGAAATCGTACTTGCTATATCAGCCGATGCTCAAGTTCAGGCCTCGGGAATGACAATCCACCTGCGCAAGGTCACGCCCCATGTCGTTGCCTGATGACAATATCAGGGTTAGGGTTAACCCAACCAATGTCTGGATGTATTCCTGGTCTAGTACCCAGCACCGACGCCGCACCTCCATCTAACATAATCACTTCCTGGGGTCCGAGACAACCTCCCAATCGGAACGCCGCCCGCGGGCCCGCCGCCCAGACCAATCCTTCTGCTCAGCCACGCAGGTTTGTTGCGGTTCTGCTTGTATGAAGTAACAGGTTAGACAGCAGAGATGTAAATGGCTTCAATCTGGTAGACGTCGTTGATCAAAACCATTTTCCGTGCATTCTTGTGGCCAAAGTGGTCAGGATTTATTCACATTTCATCCAGACGTCACAACACTATTGCCAACGTCATCCCATCATGGAGGTGAGCTTTGGATCTTGACAATGAATTTGGCTGATTATTGAAGCCTGCGAGACTACGCACCTACCTGTATAGAATGCCGTGCTCCACTGGGCCACACAAACATTATTCTACCCTACAAACTACAGTAAAATCTGTTTATCTTAACCATGCGGATGTCCATTAATGTTTGGTTCTCTCCTCTCTCCATGAAGGGTGTCTAAGAGGAAAGAGGCCAGCGCTCCAGCTGAAACCACCAGCGCTCCAGCTGAAACCACCAGCGCTCCAGTGGAGTCCACCAGCGCTGTGGTCGTTCCCCCTGTGAAAAAACAAAAAAGGTGGGTAGCTTTAAAATACATGTCAGAAAAATACATGACTTCTACCAGGGTACGGTCATCTTTTGTTCTGTACCAACGATTGCCGTTTAGTAGTACTTGTGTATGCTTTGAGATTTAAACAACAATTTGAACTTCCAATCTTGATTCCCGTTTGCCTCTGTTGACCACCATTTGCAGCATGTTGTCCACTGTGTTTGTAAGGCAGCAGACTCTACGAAGAAGGCAAGTCTTATTCTTCTGACACGATGAGGATGCACTGAGACTGTTTTTATTTTACTGAACATCATGCTCCTGATCTAGATGCCAATGTCTTTATCTGTAACAGTCATAACTAGGGATTGGGATCGAAACCCGGTTCTATCAAGGACCCGGGTCCACTTTTTTCAAAACCCAAAATTCATTAACGTTTAGGCTTATCAATACCACTATCGAGTCCCGTCGTTCGTTTATTTATTTTTTGTCCCGTAGGTCTTGTAACGTAATGTTGTGTCCCTCGAGTTGCCTCACAGCATTTAAATCAAATCAATCCAATCACTGCATCGTGTCCACCAATGTTTTTGAATGGAATTGTAAGCAAACAGGTATTACAAGTGAAGTCTGGCCGTTAACTTTGCTCGCGAGGATGACTGAACGGGCGAAAAGGGCAAAAATCATTTATTGTAAAGGGGGGAACACAACCTCAATGGCCAAGCACAGTAGCATTGTGCATCAAATAAAGACCAAATGCAGAACCTTCGACTGTCTCCGAGTTGAAAAGACTCCTGTCTCCTCCTTCTCCTGTCGCACCGCAGACGGGCCCGTCTTAATCATCCACTCAAACTACGAGCGGTAATCGCACACAGACATTGTCGCTAGTCCCGTCAGTTAAAAATAGTACTCAATTGTGAAATCGGTGTTGTAATCTGCAGCATACAAGCTAGTTATCTTAAAAAGTAAATAAAGTTTCAGATGTGCTGAGTGATGTGTTGAGGGTGGCTCAGTAAAACGACTGTTATCATGATGCGTTCAAATGTAACAGTAAATTGACTTTATGGTGAGAAACATGAGTAATACTGTATAACTCATGTTTCTGTATTACTAATACAGTTGTATTAGTGCTCTAATCATTTTAGTATATATAATTAAAACTACTGATGTCAATATTTATTTAAGAATTACATATTTAATTTAAAATACAATTATTTTCTTTCCTAAATATTTTCCTCATCACTAAAAATGCGTTGTATTTCCACCAATTCATCGAAAAGTATAGATAAAGACTTGGATCGTTAAGGAGTATCGAATGGTATTGATATCAATAAATATTGATGATTCCCATCCCTAGTCATAACAACGTTTCATTTATATCAAATTCCTATGGTGGTATTGGACTGTATCACTTGTGAAAGACCAATCTCTGTGCATCCCTAAGGACTGATATCCACATGCATAAAGCCTTGTCCCTCTGCACCTTTTGGGAAGCACACTTTGGTCTGTTTACTGCGTTGGTTGTCTGTGTGCACTGGGTGTACAACCCAAAATAAACTCTAATAGCTAGATATTCATTGTTAAAGTTCCATTTCCAATTGTGACATGCTGTGTTCAATTGCATTCAGCTCTGTTTTGCTTCCTCCTCCAGAAGCTCGGCCGGCCGCCCTGCTCCTAGGCTGAGCGGTAACCTCCGCAGGAGCTGCAGGCCGCAGACGGCCGCCACCAGCAGCCCACTGTGAGTCAGCCCTCTTCAATGTGACTCCCAGTATGTCCCCTTCAGGGTTGAACGCGTGCCATGTTTGGGTGGGGCTGCCCCTGTTGGTTCTGGCTCACAGGATGGCGCTCGATGGGACCTAACTGATCCGTCCCTATAAGTGGTTGTGGTAGCAGACCCTGCCACCTAAGAGTCTTTGCGGGACTCCTCTGCTGAGACCCAGTTCATCAGCGAGTTGTGACATGGAACAGGGAGATCAGTCATCTGGACGTGTGCTGCCTCACCATCAGACTTGACTCGGGCTGAAGCTGCTTAAACCAGTCACTAAACGCACCACAACGGTGTAGTCAAGAGACACAGAATGTCTGCTGAAATGGTGTAAATGCGATGTTCCTTGACCGCCAGAGGGCTTGGGTCTGCAACGGGGTTCTGACGTCTGCTCTGTGTTCCCCTGAAGGCCCAACAGCACCGAGGCCCTCGAGCTGGAGCGCATCAAGACTCTGCAGAGTGAGGTGGCAGCGCACCGGCGGCAGAACGAGGCCAGCTACAAGGCAGCGCTCGCTGGCGGTAGGCGTCCCTGGGGCTGAAACCACTGATCTGGGATTAGATGGATCCCCCACTCGGGAGGAACTTGTGCTTCATTGGTGTAATTTTATGGCAGAAGCAAGGGCTGGGCGAGATGTAAAAATTAAATCGGGTGAAAAATTTAAGTATCATTATATTATGATTTTAAAATGACTATATATCCTTGCACTTTATTCAATATATTGAACCTCATCTGGAGTGGGGTACTACATCTTGTTGTAATATATTTAGGCTTGAAATCCCCCCCCCCCCCCACTCCTTCAGATCACCTACCAAAGAGGCTGGTTCTGTCCACCACCATTCCCAAGGAGTTCCACTTCTCGACTGACGCTCGTGTCAGGCCCGGCTCTAGCACCGCCAGCGACCAAGGCAACTTCCAGGCCCAGCTCCGAAAACACCCGTCCTCTCCGGTAAGAGCAGTAGGTTTTCTTGTGCTAGGGCCTGAACGCCATTGTTAACGATAGAAAGTTGGATATTTAGGTTTTCTATCATTTTCAACAATCTATTCAGATAGTAGGCTGATTTCACAAAGCACTCCTTCGACTCTTCGAACTTGATCTTGATTTAGATCGAAAAATGAGGAGCAAGTTTTACGGACTCGTCATCGGCAAAATGATATTTGCCCTTGTCCGCTCATTGTCTTCAACCTGTGGGACCTTGGGAGATCCCCGTTATGAGCTGTTGTGACGACGGGACACTACTTGTGTTGCAGTCCAAGGGGCCGAAGGGGCCTACGATGCCCAGGCCCTTCAACCTCTCCGCGGGTAGCAAGCGCAGGGCGGAGGACGCCACCACCCAGCCCTACGTCCCCATCGCCGAGCAGATCGCCGCCTTCCAGAGACGCACCCCCGACCGCTACCACCTGCGCAGCCGGCAGATGCAAGGGAGAGGTGGGTGGATCAGCATTAGGTGTGGCGTGCTGAAGGCGTGGGTGGATGGTCCCGTTTGCTTTTAAGACGTAGCCAATGTGATACAGCTGGTTATGGGGATTATTGATGAGTCATGGCGTGTTGTGAGGTCAGCACTCACACTGGACTACCGCTCATGAACAAGCTCCTCCCCACCCATTGCTGTAGCCCTTCTGTGCCCTGGCTGGCTGCCATTTGTTTCACTGTATTGAATCAGGGTTTCCCCTAGGAAGGAGTTGCAGCAGCGGAGGTCAAATGTTATGTTTTTCACAAGCAAATCTTTTTGTGTGCTCGCAAAGCGCACCCTGCCGGGAGGTTTCTATGTGTCTGCTGACAACATACATACAGTACATTTGTGCACAGTAATGAGCAGGGGAAATAAGGATAGATTGAACATATTACAAGTATAATCTTTAAAACCATTATTTACATTTATTCAACAAAAAATATTTTTCAATAACCACCCTATACAGTAAAATCACATAACCCAAATACTACAACAATCGAAAAGGTCTGTGCCTCAAACCAATGCATCTTCCCCCTCCCTCCCCTCTCCCCATCACAAAGGTTGTAGTAGGACCATAAAGAGGCCATACCTCTATTGAACAAGTTTTGGGGCTCTAGAGTCAATAATGGCGACGCTATTGAAATTGTTGCTAAATAAAAGATCCTCAAAAATAAGAAGATACATTTTTCAAAACTAAAGGTTGTAGTAGGACCATAAAGAGGCCATGCCTCTATGGAACAAGTTTTGGGGCTCTAGAGTCAATAATGGCGACGCTACTGAAATTGTTGCTAAAAAAATGTATATTGACATTTTTGCTAAAAAGAAATTCCTTAAAAATAAGTAGAGATATATTTTTCAAAACTTAAGGTTTCCGTAAGACAAAAAAGGGCCCATGCATATGGAAAACGTTTTGGGGATCTAGAGTCCATAATGGCAACGCTATTGAAATTGTTCCTAAATAAAAAATCCTCAAATAAGAAGAGATATATTTTTCAAAACTAAAGGTTGTAGTAGGACCATGAAGAGGCCATGCCTCCATGGAACGATTTTTTTTGGGCTCTAGAGTCAATAATGGCGATGCTATTGAAATTGTACCATTGTGGTCGTTTTCAGTTTTGCACTTTGCAGACGGTCGCTAAGCTCGTGGCTGAAAGCCGACAGCTCATAGAAGCCAATGCAATTCACCGTTCACTAAAGACGGTTCGTTTGGATGAAAGCAATGTTGTAGCTGGTTCTCTGGGTTACTACACTCAATTGTGACGCAACGATGTTTCACTGATCTATTGAACCGCAAACTCTGAATCTGCGGAAGTTCCGTTTATGCTTTGCTCACAGGTGAATTGACCGGGATATGAAGTGTCCGTAGCGCAAAATAACATTTGTTTCTAAAGAGAAGACGGAGCTCTCCTCTCCGTTTATATGCTTTACTCAGGTGTGTGAATTGACCTTGATATGACGCGTCTGTAGCGCAAAATAATATAACATTAGTTTTTTAAAGAGATAAGGAGCTCTCCTCTTCTCGCCGTTTATATGCTTTACTCACAAGTGTGTGAATTGACCTGGATATGAAGCGCATGTCCAGCGTCCGTAGTGCACGGAATCGTCCGTAGGGCATGGATTCGTAACTTAAAGACCCCATAACATTCGTAATTTAAAGAGATAAGCTGAAGCTCTTCTCTCGTTAAAAAAAAAAAGAAATTCAGCAGCGGCGGTCATATATGCACCTAGCAGCGGCCTACCACCGCTGCTAGGTGCATATGGGGTGAACACTGTTGAATACAATAGTCATGTTGGCTTGGACCCCAGCCTCACTCTACGTCATGTTGGCTTGGATTAAACACGGGTTTGTCCCGGTAGTGGAGCTCATGGTTTGGTTGTGTCTTGTGCCTCCCAGGTCCGTCCCAAGTGAAGGGGGAGCATCTGAAGATCACCCAGCCCCACACCCCCCAGCTGATGACCGGCCAGCGCAGCCGGCCCACCCTGACCAAGAGCCACGCCGAGCTGGAGGACGAAGAGGTCGAGAAGATGCAGAAGTACGTCCTCGGAGCAAAAGTCCATCCGCTATTTCTAACTAGCAATTGGTTTTTGTATTCCTCCCCTTGGGTGACATGTTTGAGGGGCAGGAAACGGCGGCTTGATGTGTAGGAAGGGCAAAGAGGTGACTGCTGCACTTCAATCTGGCGTAGTGTGCACCGGACTGTCGCTGGGTTGGGGGTCCCATCCGCTCAGGGTTAGCTAGGCCCTGGGCCCCGCTAACCACGTCCCCTTGTAACAACATGAGCGTGTTACTCCCCAGAGCCTCTAGGGCGTCCAGGTAGGGACTATGGCACCACGGGGGGAAATCTAAAGGCAGAACTCCTTCTGCTCCTCTAGGTTCCAGTTCAAGGCCCTGGAGCTGAACAGGAAGATCCTGGAGGGCGCGCTGAACCCCAAGAAGCCGGCGGCCAAGGAGCCCACGCGGACCCAGAGCTTCGAGCTGCAGGTGGACCAGCGGCTGCAGCAGCGGCAGGCGGCCCGCAAGCCCGAGGAAGAGGAGAGGCCTGTGGTGTTCCACCCCCGGCCGCGGCCAACACGCCTCCTGGCGGAGGTGGTGGTGAGTGATTTAAAGGGGTCCTATTATGGCCCTTCTACCAGATCAAACAAATGAAAAATAAAGGGTTGTTAAGCACATTATTCTTTCTCCTACTTTTATGAGTATCACAACCCCTATGTGAAACCCCCAGTTGACAGTTAGACGGCTATGTGAGGGCTCTGCCTTTGGAAAAGCATAAAACGGAGATGTCCCTTCACAACAAAAAAACGGCTTCGGACTTTGAGATTATTTGTTAGCACTTTGAGATAATTAGTTTGATCCCAAACTTTACTTGATGAGAGTAGCAAAATCGAACTGTCCTTCTGACTGATTGTGAATCATCCGACCCTCTCCCGTTGACTCCCAGCTAAAGTACAACGTCACCTCGTACCGGGGGTAAAGGAAAGCCCCTACGGGATTCACAACAAGCCGTTTCTAGGCAGCTCAGTAACAGATTTGCGGTATTAATTGACTTCCTCTTGTGGCCGCTTTGTGGTATGGTATCTTTGCCAACCATTTACATACCGAAAAACATATGTAAAGCACAATAGAAGGGAAATAACAGAAAAGCATAATAGCGCCCCTTAAATAAAAGTCATCGTTAATGACCAGTATCGTGCTGAACAAGATTCAACCAGACTGTTGCCGAACCATGACTTTCAAAAGTGCTTTCTGAGCTGTGTATGTAGTAAAGATTTTTATTTCTAAATGTTGTTGCTTTGATCTAAACCTGCTGCCGCTATGACCTTAGATCATCATGAGCCCACAGTAAAAAATAAATGGCGTCAAGGCAAAGTTTCGGCTCCCAAACGGAGAGTGTGTAAATCTCATAAATCCAAACATTTTAGTTGTGGACAATGTCTGAAATCCCTTTTTTTCCTCCACAGGGAGTCCCAGATAAGAAGGTGGCCCATCCCACAGTCCCAGAGTCCCCAGCCTTCGCCCTGAAGAAGAGGGTCCGCTTGGAACCTAAAGCAGAGGAGGTACACTTTATCGCCTGTTTCATCGGCTTCATTTCAGATTTCTTTTGGCTGAGATGTTTGAATATCTGCTCCACTGCCGTCTGTTGATGAAGGATCTGTGCCTCCCGCTCTTCTCCCCCTCCAGGTGAAGCCCCCCTCTCCGATCAGAGCCCATCCTGTGCCCCACTTCGGCCTGCCCTTCCAGCCACGGTTGCCTGAGAAGAGCCAGGTGGAGTCGTGTCCCTTCTCCTTCGACGTGCGGGAGCAGGAGAGCCGGGTGCTGAAGGAGAAAAAGTTGGAGATGTTGAGAAACGAGGAGGTAGGACTCCCCTGGCATTCTGCTACTCTAAAGAGAGAGGGTTAGGTTTAGGTTAACCCTAACCCTAACCCTTTAAAGAGAGGGGGCTCCTAGTGATGCTTTTGAAGTGGAAGTACTATGTTCATACTGCACACCTTTATTGTCACCTGGGGAGATGGTAATCTGTTAATTTAATAATAAATTGGTTACATTTACACATGCTTTACGTGCACCAATACAAACATAAGTTTGCATACGGTTTTGATTCTTGGGTTGAATGTATTTTTTCCTCGTGGATCCTTCAGGTACCAAAGTTCAAGGCCCAGCCCCTGCCTGACTTCCACGAGGTGAACCTCCCTGAGAGGAAGGTGGTGCTCTCCACCAAGCCGGAGCCCTTCAGGCTGAGGGTGGACGAGAGGGGGGGGGTGAAGACGGACCGCTGGGACAAAATGGTGGGGGGCCTGTAAATACATCTGCTCAACAAGAAATGGTCCCGGAGAGGAGTGCTGTGGGCGGACTGGTCCATCTCTAACTCTGGAGGGTTCTCCTTCTTCAGGTGAAGGAGGAGCAGAAGAGGCAGGTGGAGGCCACCACCTTCAGGGCCCGGCCCAACACAGTGATCCACAAGGAACCCTTCCAGCCCAAGAAGGAGAACCGCTGCGCTGCGGGTAAGTAGGCGCAGATCCTGTGGCGCTCGCACGCCTGGCACAACCTGGAGGCATCACAAATGTACTCTCCTCGGCCTGACCGGGACTTTCTTCGATCCATAAGAAGCATTATTTATTTGGCGGGCGGCAGCACTATAGCTCCAACAGGCAGTGTCCCCCCCACCTGCTGTATTTCACTCCCTTCTCGTCTCCCTGTAGACGACACTAACCATTCCACAGTTCCAGAGGCCTTCCAGCTGTCTACGGAGCGCCGCGCCGTGGAGCGGCAGGAGTTTGAGCGCGCGGCCATGGAGAAGGAGGCGCTCCGAGCCCGCATGGAGGAGCAGCAGCGGCGACTGGCGGAGGAGCGCGAGGTGGAGGAGGTGGCCAGGATGCGCCACGAGCAGGTAAAGGGGAGCACGAGGTGGCGCGGCGGTTTAGGGTGAAGGCTAGTAGGGGATGCTCTGGACCCCTGTGTGTTTGGCCTCTTGGGCATGTGACCGTCGATAGTTTAACTGATGCATTTTTCTTATTTTCTTCTAGTTCATCTTGTAAATAACCAGAATGTCTGTACCTTCAAACTGCCGCTCAGCCTGGGCACTGGACTGTAAATATTGCAACGGGACAAAAAGCTTTGAAGTGCTGTTCCTAACTCCTCCCTCTCCCTGTCCAGGTGCACAAGGCGCAACCTGTCAGGAAATACAAACCGGTGGAGGTGAGGAAGTGCGACACTGCGCTCACTGTGCCACAGTCTCCGAAGTTCTCCGACCGTTTCCACTTGTAGAGTTATGGTTGGGCCCTAACCCTGTGCTCTGTTAGAGTTATGGTTGGGCCCTAACCCTCTGCTCTGTTAGAGTTATGGTTGGGCCCTAACCCTCTGCTCTGTTAGAGTTATGGTTGGGCCCTAACCCTCTGCTCTGTTAGAGTTATGGTTGGGCCCTAACCCTCTGCTCTGTTAGAGTTATGGTTGGGCCCTAACCCTCTGCTCTGTTAGAGTTATGGTTGGGCCCTAACCCTCTGCTCTGTTAGAGTTATGGTTGGGCCCTAACCCTGTGCTCTGTTAGAGTTATGGTTGGGCCCTAACCCTCTGCTCTGTTAGAGTTATGGTTGGGCCCTAACCCTTCCCTGTTGTAGCCCTGACCCTTTCCTCTTCTAGTGTACATTTTAAAGTTGTCTTGTTTTAAACCTGAACTTGTTTTTCATCCTTTTTGTTGTAAACTTTAATAAATGTTATTTACAACAAAACGTTCTCTTGCCAGTGTCTTGTTGTAATGTCGATGTGTTTTTTATTTGTTCCCTTTACTAACGTTTAGTTATGGTCGCAAGTACTCATTTGTCAGTTATGGTATTTGGGTCACTATTTAACTGAAAATGGAAGACTACTGCTTCCTAAATTCCAGAGTGGTCGAGAAAACAGTGGTGACACTCCCGTTGACTCTGGAAGCTTTTTGCCGCTTAGTTCCAAAAATCCCTTCTACGGCGTTGGACATGATTCATTTCCATTGCTGGCCTTCAAGTAACTTATGAGGTTATTGCTTAAATAGCTACCTCTTGAATTTTCAACTTTATGATGGATCTATGTATCTTCATTTGTGCAGTGTAATTATTGTGTTAATGTAAAACTGACATTAACATGTATGCAATAAGTCAAACAAGTTCTGGGGCATGTGTTTTAATTTATATCAGGTTGTTCCTGGCCCTCTGAACTATTTCTGGACCTGGTGCTGGACAGGGGTTGAGATAAGGTCAGGCTGGATCCGAATCCTCCTGATTCGTCTCACTGGGACCAATTACCAAATCAATCTTTATCTGCATTTTAACTCGTTCACTTGACTCAATGCTCTGAAAGATTTTGCTTTAGGCGGAAATGTGCAGAAATGCACTTGTACTATAGCTGCTTTCGCTATCCACGTTTGAGGTTATAGCCGGTCTAGTAGCAGTTGAATACGCTTTGGGTCATTCAGTTAGTGATTTAAAAAATCTCTTCTAATAGTAATTTTAGCCACATTTGTCGCAGGTCATGGTGTTTTAGGGGTCATGGGTTCCTGACCGGTCCTGTTGCCAGACTCCGTTGGAGGCAAATTTAGAACTAAGTTGGCCCAAAAACTGGACGTGCATTTGCCGAACGATAGGAGCCTGTCTGTGTCTTACCTGCTGTAAGCACGCTGAAAGACACCAGGTGATGGGTAGAGGTGGGGGCCCCAGGTGATGGGTAGAGGTGGAGGCCCCAGGTGATGGTAGAGAGGGGGGGGGGCCCAGGTGATGGGTAGAGGTGGAGGCCCCAGGTGATGGGTAGAGGTGGAGGCCCCAGGTGATGGGTAGAGGTGGGGGCCCCAGGTGATGGGTAGAGGTGGGGGCCCCAGGTGATGGGTAGAGGGGGAGGCCCCAGGTGATGGTAGGGGGGGGGGGGGCAGGTGATGGGTAGAGGTGGGGGCCCCAGGTGATGGTAGGGGGGGGGGGGGCAGGTGATGGGTAGAGGTGGAGGCCCCAGGTGATGGGTAGAGGTGGAGGCCCCAGGTGATGGGTACAGAGGGGGGGGCCCCAGGTGATGGGTACAGAGGGGGGGGCCCCAGGTGATGGGTAGAGGGGGAGGCCCCAGGTGATGGTAGGGGGGGGGGGGGGGCAGGTGATGGGTAGAGGTGGGGGCCCCACCTATATTATGTAAGCGTCATCACTGATGAGGCATCTCGTTATAACCAGGACCATGAATGCGCTTTAACCCTACTGTGGGAGTGTGTAGATGACGCTGGGGCTGGATGAGGCTGCACACCTGTTGCACATTGAGTAATCAGTATACACAGATAAACCAGCCATCACAACACACATTCAGCGAGGTCTCCTGCATGACAACATGGAGCACCAGGACATGTTCATTAACTACAGACCTCCTTCATCATCTCCACCCTGCATCCTTGTCTGGAGGAGCCCAATAAACGTCACCTAGGTGGAGTGTAGTATGGTCCTTGCTACACCTATGTATCTGGATCAAACCATTTTGCACCCAAGAGGAAAGCTATCTCATTGAAAAGTGAGAAATGTAGAAATCTCACATTATGTCATTTAGTCTAAACAAAATTGAGTTTATACTGCTCTTCAAAATAAGTATTTCTTCTCTGTTTTCAAGATAAGAGTCTCTTCTGCACTTCAAAATAATTTTCTCCTCTGTCTTCAAAATAAGTCTCTTACCGCCCCCCAATGTGTCAGCCAGTTCCTCCTGGTTCATCTCCATCAGACAGAGCTTTGTGATGTCCACCACTCCCTCTATGGCGCGCCTCCTCTGCTCCTCCTTCTTACCATCCACCTCCTCCTCCTCCTCCGTCTGACTCTCTGAGCATTGTGGGTAATCTGGGAATAGAACCCTCCAGAGCTTCTTCAGCTCCTTGTCTAGGAAAGCGTGTGCGTTCTCCTCAGCCCTCTGGAACAGAACAAACATCAAGGAGAACTTTACTCTGAACTAACTGAGACATCAGAAGCATCTGTCCTGGATTCACGTCCCGCTGGTCTAAAGAGGGAAGCCTGGAGACTATTAGCACCACAAGAGATGCTTTCTAATGTTCATATAGAGTTAAAGTCAAATGTCTTGGTGGACATTTACACACCTTGATTAGCTCTGTTTGATGCTGCTGTACAGACTGAGGACTGGTAACCTTTGACCTTTCCCGGTATCTGTGGAGAACACACACACACACACACACACACACGCGCACTCACACACACACACACACACACACACACACACATACACTTAGATTAGATAGAAATTTCTGTCTGTTTACACAGAAATTTGTCTCGCATTACACATCTCTTCAATCCTCATAGCAAGACATAAAAACAGCACATAAAAAACATTTATACAACATTTAAGAGCCCAAGAGTCCATACACACAGATAAGTCCATAAGAGTCAGGGGTCTAGTCAGATGTCTAAAGGCCATAGATGTCTCTGGGGTGTGTAAAGTGATATTAGGAGTGTGTAGTGTGTATGCATGTGAGATGCATGTGAAGTCTACTTTGCTCTTCTCTGTTGGTTGAGCAATGATACGGAATGAGGGAGAAAAGAGTGTTTGTATTTGTTTCTCCTTTAGCTAGGCATTCTAAAGCGTCTTCCGGACGGCAGGAGCTGATACTCCTTATTTAAGACTAAGAGGGGTCCAAAGCATTCTTGTCTGCCATCCTGAGGATGTATTTAGTGCAATTTTCAAAGAAGTGAACCTCCATTGTGTGGCCCACCAGCTTTGAGCAAATGCTCAGAAGTCTTAGTATCCTGTTTTTTAACTGGACAGAGAGGCCACAGAACCAAACTGCCCCCCCATACTGCAGTATGCTTTATATTGTGGATGTAAAGAATTGATGTAGGATGTCCTTACTGGCTCCAAAGGATCTAAGTGTTCTCAAAACTAAATTCTCTGTTGGACTTTGTTGCAAATGTAATCCACATGATGTGACCAGGAGAAGACACTATCCACATATATCCCTAGATATTTGAAGGATGCTGACTGTTTTATGGGTTTGTCATTAATTATGACTGGAGCAGGTGTGTGTTGAACTGTGCCAAAAAATGACCTCTGTTTTGATGGGATTCATTGTGAGGGCATTTTGCTCTCCCCATGGACCAATCTCTTCACACTCTCATAGCAGAGGTCAGGCTGCATCTCCTCTGTCATCAAAGCCACCAGTATTGGTCAGGGTTACTGATGGTGCAATCGTTGGTATAGATTGTGAAAAGCAGTGGTGAGCTCACACATCCTTGTGGGGCTCCACTTCTCGTTGTGACCAGGGGGAGAGCGTCTTGTTAAGTCTGACCAGCTGTTGCCTACAGATGAGGAAAGAGTGGTACCAATGAATAAGGTATGGATTGATGTTCAACTGTTGCATTTTGGAGAGAAGTAAATCCAGTTTGATGGTATTGACAGCGGAGGAGTAGTCAATAAACAATACTCTAGCACAGGAATTTTCAAAGTATGAGAGAGTGAGCCCCCCCTCAGAGAACAAATTTCAGCTGAGCACCCCCCCTAACAAAAACTTCTAAATCCCTGTGTTTTGAAAGATCTTTTGATTATCATACACACTTTAAACATCTCTGATCATATCTTAAACATCTCTGATCGTATTTTACATATTTTAAATATCTCTGATCATATTATTGAAACATTTTAAAGATATTTATGAAACATTTAACATATTTTTGAAACATTTTAAACATATTTTTGAAACATTCTAATCATCTTTGTGCGTTTTTAATTACATTTCTGAACACATTTTAACATCTTTATCTAAGCATGTTTTTGCTTAACTTTTTTAAAATGCATTTGAACAGCTTAATCTGTAAACTGCCAGTTTAGCCTCCTCTTTAGCTCACCTCTACTTTAGTGGGAGCAATGAGTTTGCGTTTGACTTTGCGTCTTCGCGTTTTTTTCTGTTACTTTTTCTGGTAAATTCTTTCTCACCTCGCGCCCCCCCGAGGAACTCTGGCGCCCCCCAGGGATATATAGGCGCTAGGGAGCTAGGGAGCTCCTCCTCCACCTCTCCTCCCGTCTCCTCGTTCTCCTAACTTAAGTGGATAGCTGGACCTTCTGAAAATGATCTTGCCCGCTTTACTTGAAGGCATCTCTTCCCGTTGAGAGTGCGGATCAAAACAAGAAGAAGAATAAGAATAAGAATAATCACTAGAGCTATATTATTTATTCACTGTATCACAAGAAGGTTTTTAGAATATGTTATGTTGTTTTAACATTTTAAGTGTCAAATATTTTTGTGGTTATTTTTGCTGCTCCAGAGAAGTTAATCCAGGGTTGCCAACTTTGGGACTTTGGCTGGAGTGAGACTCAGGCGCGCGCCCTAACCCTAATTTAAAAAATGTCAGTCTTTGTTTACTTAGTATAAACGCTGATTTATGAAAAAATAATAATTATAGTATGGAAACGCTTTTTCAAAATGTACAATTCATTTATTGCACTATAAAAAAATAGAGACAGGCAGCAGGCTCTTAGCTATCAGCCCCAGCATGGCTGAACTTTCTCTGTGTCAGGAGTCCAGGATGAGCCACATGGGGACAAATTAATGCAGGAAGCTTCTCACACAAACACACACACACACACACGCACACGCACACACACACACACACACACACACACACACACACACACAAAGATCCGTTAACTTTAGTGGACCTTTCGGGGGGTCTATGACACTAAAAGCAAAAGCCTTACATCTACGGCACCTGCCTCATCTGCAAAGCAACCACCCTTGTGTGTGACTGCAGCCACCCCTCCAGCCTCCTGCCGTCGAGACGGTTAGCAGCCTCATACTTTTTCATACATTTTCATACTGCTGCCGTCCTCTGGTGGCGAGTTAGGGTTATTGCTTTTTCTTAATACTGCTGCCGCAATCTAGTGGCGGGTTAGGATTATTGCTTTTTCTTTATACTGCTGCCGCCATCTGGTGGCGAGTCAGGGTAATTGCTTTTTCTGAATACTGCTGCCGCCATCTGGTGGCGACTTACGGTTATTGCTTTTTCTGAGTACTGCTGCCGCCATCTGGTGGCGAGTTACGGTTATTGCTTTTTCTTCATACTGCTGCTGCTATCTAGTAGCGAGTTAGGGTTATTGCTTTTTCTTACTACTGCTGCCGCCATCTGGTGGCGACTTACGGTTATTGTTTTTTCTGAATACTGCTGCCGCCATCTAGTGGCGAGATACGGTTATTGCTTTTTCCGAATACTGCTGCCGCCATCTGGTGGCGAATTAGGGTTATAGCTTTTTCTGACTACTGCTGCCGCCATCTGTTGGCGAGATACGGTTATTGCTTTTTCTGACTACTGCTGCCGCCATCTGGTGGCGAGTTAGGGTTATTGCTTTTTCTGACTACTGCTGCCGCCATCTGGTGGCGAGATACGGTTATTGCTTTTTCTGACTACTGCTGCCGCCATCTGGTGGCGAGATACGGTTATTGCTTTTTCTGAATACTGCTGCCGCCATCCTGTGGCGAGTCACGGTTATTGCTATTTCTGACCACTGCTTCCGTCATCTGGTGGCGAGATACAGTTAGGGGTTAGGGTTTAGGGTTAGGGTTAGGGGTTAGGGGTTAGGGTTAGGTGAGATGGTTAGTGGTTGGGGGGGACTGTGTGGTCGCTGTTGCTCTGGCCTATTGTACCGAGTGTGTGAGAGGTGTAGGTGAGGGTGTGATGTGTGATGGATGTAAGTGAGTGTAAGATGAAGGTGTTGTGAGTAGGAAATGGGTGAATAGGTGTGGTAGATGTGTATGCTTACTGTGGTGAATGTATGCTAGGATTTGTCATTTAGGCCTGTGGGTGTGAGTGTATGTAGGCGGGTGATCCAGAGGTTTTCAATGTGTCTGCGTTGAGGGGTGGACCAACTGGGGTCTGACTGTAAGCCGGAAATGGTGAGGTGGGTGACGGGGTGCTGTGTGAAGTGTGTGACCAGGGTGGTTTGTAAGTGTTGTTGTTTAATGTTGCGGAGGTGTTGTTTTAAGCGGGTGATCATAGTGTGTTTTGTTTCTCCGATAGTGTTTATGGCAGTAGGTGCATGTGATGATGTAGACTAAGTTGGGAGAGTCAATACTTGGGGGATGAAGGATGGGTAGAGTAGTGTGGCTGTGTGGGTTGGTGATGGATTTGTGTGGTTTAAAATAGTGTGTGATAGATGGTGGTGATTTAACGGGTTTGCGGGAGAAGGTAGAGCTGACCAGGAGATCTTTGAGGTTTTTGTTTTCTGTAGGCTGAGTTGATGGTGTATTGTTGTAATGGTGTGTGTTGTTGTTGTATGGTAGTGAAGTGGGATTTTATGTTTTGGTGTATGGAGAGGGTTCTATGGGAAAAGGTAGTGACGAAAGGTAGGATGGTGGTGGGGCGAATCTGTGGGTTAGGGTGAGGTGTATGGAGGGGGTGGAGGTTAGGGTTAGGAGAGGGGGAGGGGTTAAGGTTAGGGGAGGGGTTAGGGGTAGGTGTGGGGAAGGGGGAGAGGTTAGGGTTAGGATTAGGGGAGGGGTTAGGGTTAGGTGTGGGGAGGGGGTGGAGGTTAGGTTTAGGAGGGGGGGAGGGGTTAGGATTGGTGTTGGGTGTGGGGTTAGGGTTGGGGCTAGGGTAGGGATGGTGGGAGGGGGGAGGGGGGCGGATCGGGTTGAGGTAAGGGCCCAGAGGTTGGTTGGTGGTGTCTGTTTGTTTATGTTGTGTGGGGTGTAGGATAGAGGATGATGGTGGGGTAGCTGGTGTGGAGTCGGGCGCAGTGTATGAAGTGATGTGTAAAGGGGGTGGGGAGCGAGTGAGAGCGAGTTGTGAAAGTGTGCTTGATTTGATTGATCTGAGATACCTTTTACTGTAACCCCGTGTCGTAAGTGCTGTGAAGAGTGTGCTTATGGCGTGATGGAGGTCCTTATGGTGGGTGCAGATTCTATGGTAACGGATGATTTGTGATTTAATTATGCCTCTAAAAGTATGTTTGGGGTGATAACTATGTTTGTGAAGAAGTGAGTGTGTGTCTGTGGGTTTGAAATATACTCTGGTGGTGAGTGTTTTATGTGTGAGGTCTGGGTGGGATTCTAGTGTGACCGTGGTGTCCAAAAGGTTGACTTGTGTGCTGTCTAGTATGTATTTGACCTTGATTGTGTTGTGGTGAGTATTGAGTGTGTGGATGAATTGTGGAAAAAGTGAGATGTCGTGTGTCCATGCCCCTATGATGTCATCTAAAAATCTGTAATAGAAAAGTGGTTTGTGTGTGCATTTGTGTAGTGCTCCCCGCTCCCACTCGCTCATGTAGATGTTGGTGTACGATGGTGCAAATCTTTGGCCCATGGCGGTTCCCTGTATTTGTAAATATTCTTTATTGTCAAAGGTGAAGTTATTGGTGGTGAGACAGATTTGTAGGAGTTGGAGGAGGTGGGTGTCAGGTCTGAGTGGGTCCGGGTTATTGTTGAAGGTTTTCTGTATTGCTTCTAGACCTAATGAAATATCTATGTTTGTGTATAAGCTGTCTATGTCTATGGTGAAGAGGTGTGTATGAGGGGGAACCTGTATGGAATTGATTTTATTGAGGAAATGTGTGGTGTCTCTGAGATAACTGGGGTGGGTGGTGGAAAGTGGGTTCAGGTGGTGTTCAATGTAGTGTGCGATGTGATAGGTGGGCCATTGCAGTCGGAAACTATTGGTCTGCCTGGAGGGACTTCAAAGGGAACCGTCCAAGCAGTTGGGTCCTTGTGTATCTTGGGGAGAAGGTAGAATTTACGGGGTCTGGGGTTGTCAGGTCCATAGAGGTAGTTGCGTTGTTTGGTGGAAATGAATTTATGGGTGTATAGTGAAGTGATTATGTGTCTGAGTTTAATTTGTGTTGTGGGTTGGATGTTGGTGGGAATGGGTCGATAATGTGATGTATTGGTTAATTGTCTATTGGCCTCAAAAAGATATTGGTGGGTGTCTAGTATGACGATCTTGGATCCTGCCGGTTTAATGATTATGTGTGGGTGTGATTTAAGTTGTTCGATGGCCAGTCTTTGTTGTGTAGTGATGTTGTCCGGGGTGTCTGAGGCAAGTTGTAGGTGACGAAATGAGTCCAGGTCTGTTTTGATGAGTCTAGTGATGTGTGGGTGACGTTGTGAGGACGGGGGTTGCCAATGGGAGGGTTGTGTGAATGGGGTGAACTTAGTGTATGGTGTGTATTGAAAGTGGTCCAGTAGTGTTAGTCGTCTGTGGTACTTGGACAGATCCCTTTGAAGCTCCTCCCGGTCTAGTGTTGTGGGGCGTGGGATGAAGGTGAGGCCTTTTTCTAAAAGTGATGTTTGTGCTGGTATGAGGATGAGAGAGGTGGATAGATTAAGGATATTGGAGGGGGCTGTGTGTATGTATTGGATGTGTCTGATCCTATCTTCTGTGGGGGGATGAGGGATAGGAGGAGTGGATGTGTCCTGTCTATGTGTGGTGGAGGGTGTTGTAGTGGGAGTGTCCTGGGTGAAGCTATGTGTTAGTGGAAATTTAGTTGCGAACACCAATTGGCAAGGATAAGTTGTGCAGTGTTTGGTGTCCAGTGTATGTTGTCGGGTTGAGTGGTGAAGGTGTCGTGGGGAATTTCTAGTAAGGGGCTGAGGTGAGTGACTATGTAACTGTTGATTGTGCGGAGGTTCTTCTGTTGTTTGGGTGTGAGGTTCGGTGAATGGTTGATGACGGGGAAGTGGATGGTGGCGTTGGGGAAAGTGGTGAGTGCCTGTTTGTAAAGTGCTGATAATTGTTTAATGGATGTGAGTTCTGGGTTGTGGTTCATGTTGTTCAGGCCGATTGAGAGGATAACTGTTTGGGTGTGGGTATGTGTGGGTGTTTTTTGAAGGATGTGTAGGAGGTGTCCTATGGTGGCTCCGGGATAGCTATCTATTTGTATGTGTGCGTGTGTGTGTGGGGGGATTCTATTGAGGTTGGAGTCACCGATGATAAGTGTGGGTGTGTGTCCTAGGAGTGTCCAATCCTGCAGTCTATTCCCTGTCCTTACCTTGTGGTAGGTGGGTCGATGGTATTTGACGACTGCAGGATTGTTAGGGGAGGGGATAGGTGGTGGTCTGATGTCTGAAGGGGTTAGTGTAGGGGGGGTAGTGTGAAGCAGAGGGTTGGTGTCAACAGTAACCTGGCAAAATGGTTGTGGGGGGAAGGTGGAAGAGTTAGTGTCAGATGGGTTTGTGATGGCCATGTTGACCTGAGTGTGTCCCGTCATCATTACTCTTTGTTTTTTTGCCAGGCCACTGTTGACACCTGTAGGTGAGGGGGGGGAGAAGTGGAGTTATGTGAAATGCAGTCAACCAGGTCCACAGTGAGGTTAGTGCGTTTGTGTCCTGTGTGGAGAGGCCTGGTCGGTGCTGGTGTGTAAGATGTGGTGGATTCCGGTTGAGAGTTATGTGTATGAATGATCTGTGCAACTGTGTGAATGATTTTAACCTTGTGGGGTTTGAGATTAGGAGAGGTTGGATGAAGGTGTGTGGATGGAGTGAGGGGGAATTCTGGGGAGAGTGTAGTGTATGGGGGTGTGGTGATTATTCCTTGGACCTCTGGAATGGAGGTTAGTCTAACGTGTCGGTCTTTGGCTGGGGGGAGTGAGGAAGAGGGTGGGGATAGGAGTGTTTGGGGTTGGTTGAGTTGGGGAGGTAAAAGATCTGTGCTGGTGTGGGGGGTGTGTAGTGGGACTCTGGTGGTGTCCTGGTTCCTGTTGATGGTAGAGAGGGGGCGGGCCCGACCCCTACCTCTGTTCCTTGGGGGAAGGGGGGCGGGGATCGGTTGTGCAAGGGGTGAGTCAGTTGTGTCTGTGGTTGCGTGTATGGTTGTGAGTTCTGTCAGCGTGGGGCGTGAACCTAAATAAAGTGATCTAGAGTGTAAGTATGTGTTGGTTGGGGGAATCAAGGGAGGGAGAAGGTGGGGGAAATCTGTATGGCTGAGTGTAGGTGGTGTGGATGTCGGTAAGGGGATGGTCCAGGCTGGAGGTGGGGTGGTATGGGGACTAGTTTGTGTGGGGGAGGGGGGGAGTGGTAAATTGAGGGAGTGTGGGTTGATAGTTGGTGATTTGTGGGGGGCGGGAGGTGTATGGGATAGTGTGTGTTCTAGTGTATGTAAGGTGGTGGGTAGTAGTCTTTGGCCGAACCTCTTGTGTGCCCAGTTGGTTGCAATCTTGAGGGACAGTGTATTGGTAGGTTGGGGTGATTGTGTGAGTTCATTTATTGTGTGTGAATAGTGTTCCTTTAAAATCAACATGTTGTGCATCCAGGTGATGGTGTTGTCGTTGATTTTTTGTAAAGTGGTGTCAGTGGGTGATGCGGGTTTGATAAAATGTGCCAGTTTGTGGACTTGTCTTAACATTCCCCTTGGGAGTTCAAGGGAGGCCACCGCTCTGTCTGCTATGTCTTTGTGATGTATGGCCTGGATTATTTTAAAATAGAGTTTTGCTTTTTCCCGTGTTGGGCCATCTGGTGCGATGTACTGAGTAGGTAGTGGTGGTGGTGGACGAAGTGGTCGGATGGATGGTGGAGGTGGTCTATGTGGTCTGAGTGGTTGTGTGTGTGGGTAAAATGGTCTAGTTCTGGTGTATTCTGTGGTTGAATAAGTGTGTGTGTGTCCATTTAGGTGGTAGTTGGTGTGTGGTGATCTATATTGGAGATGGGGTCTGTAATGGGATGAAGGTGTGGGAAGTAGCGTAAGTCTGTTGTGTGTGGGGGTAGTGTGGTTGAGTGGTTTTGGTGCGATGAGTGTAGGTAGGTCTCCAAGGTGAATACATTTCAAAAAAGGAGATTAATTGAACTATATAATTGGTTGAAGCTGTGCAGGGGGGGCTCCAACCTGTTGATGGTGACGGTGGTGGTCCTAGGGTGAGTTGCCGGGGAAGGTGGTAGTTGTTGGTGCCGTTGATGATCCTGAGGTGAGTGCCGTAGAGGATGGTTGCCCTTGGTGGTGGTAGGCCGGTAGTTGGGAGCCTTGACGGCGTTGGCGTTGGATCCGTGGTAGGCTGAGGCGATGGCAGGTAGGCTCCTGGTTGTTTGCCAATGAGGTTGGGTGTGGAGGTCCCGTGGTGAAAACAGTGGAGAGCAGGCCGGTAGCTGGCAAACGGCGTCTGTAGTGGGGTTTCTAAAATGGATTGTGAGGGGGCGAGGACTAGGTGGGAGGCCCAGTGATGGTCTGGGCCTCTGGTTGGGCAGGAGTCCTCCCCACAGCTTTTAAAATACCTTTGTTTAATAGATTAAAAGTAACTATTAAAAATAGGGGTGGGCAAATGTGCCATTAAAACAAGTTAATAAATGAAAATTCTTCACCTGGGAGGCCTGGTGCAAGGAAAGTGCTGAGAACGCCCTGACGTTTCGCAACCAATGTTGCTTCTTCAGAGAGCGTATAGGGACTGTGGCCGTTGAGCGGAGGGAAATAGGAATCCCTCCCTCAAGGGCGTGTCCTGGCAGTATGTGTGTCCAATCAGTGGTGTTGGTTGTTGGGCTGCAGGTGTTTCGGATACAGAGACTAATTGATATGTGTCAGCTGTGAGTGATGGATTTGATTAATGGAGGGAAAAAATGGTGTAATGTGATTGGTTGAAAGATGTGTGGTTAGGTCTGTAGAGAATGAACGGAAGAAATGAGGATGAGACATCCTTATGTGTGGCGTGGTTCAGTGGGCAGGGCATGGCTCCCTCACACAGGGGACCAGGGTTCAAGCCCCACACCGATGCATGTTGCGTGCACAAACAAAGAAATGAAAACAAAGTGTTGTGGCTGCGCCGCTTTTGTATACATGTTATTAATCAATATTTAAAAAAATCTTTTTTTTAATATAAAAAAAGGGGGGGTGGGGAAAGTGAGGGAAAAGAAAAAGATGGCCGATCTGGGTCTGGAGTGGGGTGGCGGTTGTGTGGGTTAAGAGGTGTGTAATGTGGTTGGTTAAGATTTTTGGGTGGTCATGTCTGTTGTGAATAAGGAGAAAAAGTGAGAATAAAGTGTCAGTGTGTGTGGTGGTTCAGTGGGCAGGGTGCAGCCCCCTCCCCGAGGGGCCGGGGCTCAAACCCCACACCGATGTATGTTGAGTGCACAAAACAAAGAAATGAAAACAAAGTGTTGTAGCTCTTTTATTTTTGTATGTATGTTTTTATATTTGTTTTTTTTAAAAAAAAATACTATTTAAAGAAGATTAAAATAAGAGAAGGGAAGATGGCAGGTCTGGGTCGGGAGTAGTGTAGGGGTTATGGGTTGTTGAGTTAAAAGGAATGTGTAGAGTTGTAAATTGAGATTGGTAGGTGGTTATGTATGTTTGAATAAAGAGAAGAAATTAGAATAAAATGTCATTCTGTGTGGTGGTAAAGCGGCAGGGCATGGCCCCTTCCCATAGGGGCCGGGGTTCAAACCCCCTCTGATGTATATATGGATGTAAAAATGAAAAGGAATGAAAACAATGTGTAATGGTGGTTTTACTTTTATGTATGTGTTTTTTATAAAAAAAGAATTATTTTTTTTTAAAAAAAGGGGGAAGTTAAATAAGAGTGAAGAGTAATGGCAGGTCTAGACCTGGAATAGGGTAGGGTTTGTGGGTTAAGTAAGGTAGACTGAAAGTCTAGGGTTCTATCTGACCCGTAGGGGGAGAACAATAGTTCTCCCAGACGGAGAGGCAGGTTTAAGCCTGGAATAAGGGTTTTTTTTGGGGTAGTGTTTAAAGCAAAGTCAGGGTTGATTTTCTGACTTGTAAGGGGAGGACTGAAAAGTCTTCCCAGACGGGGAGGCAGGTCTAGGTCTGGAGTGAGGTGGTTAGGTGTATGACAGAAAACAAGATTGATGATGAAAAAGACAGGTATTTTATTTGTGAACAGAATTGCGATTTGGTAGCTCTCATGGTCTGGTGGCTGGAGAAGGCTTTCAGGATCCAGTTGTGTTAACCTGTGGACAGAGCGGTGAACTGGTTCGTTAGAGATGTGGGTGTAGTTACCGGTTGCTCCCAAGGGGGATGGTTTGTTTAGAAGGTGTACGTGTGTGAATGTAGTGAGGTGGTACAATGGCTCTGGCAGGGTTAGGTGAGATGGTTAGTGGTTGGGGGGGACTGTGTGGTCGCTGTTGCTCTGGCCTATTGTACAGAGTGTGTGAGAGGTGTAGGTGAGGGTGTGATGTGTGATGGATGTAAGTGAGTGAAAGATGAAGGTGTTGTGTGTCGTGAGTAGGAAATGGGTGAATAGGTGTGGTAGATGTGTATGCATAATGGGTGTATGCTTACTGTGGTGAATGTATGCTAGGATTTGTCATTTAGGCCTGTGGGTGTGAGTGTATGTAGGCGGGTGATCCAGAGGTGTTCAATGTGTCTGCGTTGAGGGGTGGACCAACTGGGGTCTGACTGTAAGCCGGAAATGGTGAGGTGGGTGACGGGGTGCTGTGTGAAGTGTGTGACCAGGGTGGTTTGTAAGTGTTGTTGTTTAATGTTGCGGAGGTGTTGTTTTAAGCGGGTGATCATAGTGTGTTTTGTTTCTCCGATATAGTGTTTATGGCAGTAGGTGCATGTGATGATGTAGACTAAGTTGGGAGAGTCAATACTTGGGGGATGAAGGATGGGTAGAGTAGTGTGGCTGTGTGGGTTGGTGATGGACTTGTGTGGTTTAAAATAGTGTGTGATAGATGGTGGTGATTTAACAGGTTTGCGGGAGAAGGTAGAGGTGACCAGGAGATCTTTGAGGTTTTTGTTTTTTCTGTAGGCTGAGATTATGGTGTATTGTTGTAATGGTGTGTGTTGTTGTTGTATGGTAGTGAAGTGGGATTTTATGTTTTGGTGTATGGAGAGGGTTCTATGGGAAAAGGTGGTGACGAAAGGTAGGATGGTAGTGGGGCGAATCTGTGGGTTAGGGTGAGGTGTATGGAGGGGGTGGAGGTTAGGGTTAGGAGAGGGGGAGGGGTTAAGGTTAGGGGAGGGGTTAGGGGTAGGTGTGGGGAAGGGGTTGAGGTTAGGGTTAGGAGAAGGGGAGGGGTTAGGATTAGGGGAGGGGTTAGGGTTAGGTGTATGGAGGGGGTGGAGGTTAGGGTTAGGAGAGGGGGAGGGGTTATGGTTAGGGGAGGGGTTAGGGGTTGGTGTGGGGAAGGGGGAGAGGTTAGGGTTAGGAGAGGGGGAGGGGTTAGGGTTAGGTGTGGGGAGGGGGTGGAGGTTAGGTTTAGGTTGGTTGGTGGTGTCTGTTTGTTTATGTTGTGTGGGGTGTAAGATAGAGGATGATGGTGGGGTAGCTGGTGTGGAGTCGGGTGCAGTGTATGAAGTGATGTGTAAAGGGGGTGGGGAGCGAGTGGGAGCGAGTTGTGAAAGTGTGCTTGATTTGATTGATCTGAGATACCTTTTGCTGTAACCCCGTGTCCTGAGTGCTGTGAAGAGTGTGCTTATGGCGTGATGGAGGTCCTTATGGTGGGTGCAGATTCTATGGTAACGGATGATTTGTGATTTAATTATGCCTCTAAAAGTATGTTTGGGGTGATAACTATGTTTGTGAAGAAGTGAGTGTGTGTCCGTGGGTTTGAAATATACTCTGGTGGTGAGTGTTTTATGTGTGAGGTCTGGGTGGGATTCTAGTGTGACCGTGGTGTCCAAAAAGTTGACTTGTGTGCTGTCTAGTATGTATTTGACCTTGATTGTGTTGTGGTGAGTATTGAGTGTGTGGATGAATTGTGGAAAAAGTGAGATGTCGTGTGTCCATGCCCCTATGATGTCATCTAAAAATCTGTAATAGAAAAGTGGTTTGTGTGTGCACTTGTGTAGTGCTCCCCGCTCCCACTTGCTCATGTAGATGTTGGCGTACGATGGTGCAAATCTTTGGCCCATGGCGGTTCCCTGTATTTGTAAATATTCTTTATTGTCAAAGGTGAAGTTATTGGTGGTGAGACAGATTTGTAGGAGTTGGAGGAGGTGGGTGTCAGGTCTGAGTGGGTCCGGGTTATTGTTGAAGGTTTTCTGTATTGCTTCTAGACCTAATGAAATATCTATGTTTGTGTATAAGCTGTCTATGTCTATGGTGAAGAGGTGTGTATGAGGGGGAACCTGTATGAAATTGATTTTATTGAGGAAATGTGTGGTGTCTCTGAGATAACTGGGGTGGGTGGTGGAGAGTGGGTTCAGGTGGTGTTCAATGTAGTGTGCGATGTGATAGGTGGTGCTGTTGCAGTCGGAAACTATTGGTCTGCCGGGAGGGACTTCAAAGGGAACCGTCCAAGCAGTTGGGTCCTTGTGTATCTTGGGGAGAAGGTAGAATTTACGGGGTCTGGGGTTGTCAGGTCCATAGAGGTAGTTACGTTGTTTGGCGGAAATGAATTTATGGGTGTATAGTGAAGTGATTATGTGTCTGAGTTTAATTTGTGTTGTGGGTTGGATGTTGGTGGGAATGGGTCGATAATGTGATGTATTGGTTAATTGTCTATTGGCCTCAAAAAGATATTGGTGGGTGTCTAGTATGACGATCTTGGATCCTTTGTCTGCCGGTTTAATGATTATGTGTGGGTGTGATTTAAGTTGTTTGATGGCCAGTCTTTGTTGTGTAGTGATGTTGTCCGGGGTGTCTGAGGCAAGTTGTAGGTGACGAAATGAGTCCAGGTCTGTTTTGATGAGTCTAGTGATGTGTGGGTGACGTTGTGAGGACGGGGGTTGCCAATGGGAGGGTTGTGTGAATGGGGTGAACTTAGTGTATGGTGTGTATTGGAAGTGGTCCAGTAGTGTAAGTCGTCTGTGGTTCTTGGACAGATCCCTTTGAAGTTAGGGTTGCGAGTTAGATGCGCGCCACACCTGCGAGGTGAAGGGCCCCTGTCAGAGACGATGTCCGCAGGGATGCCATGAAGGCGGAACACGTGCCTGACCAGGAGGTCCGCGGTCTCCCCTGAGGACGGGAGCTTGGGAAGCGCGATGAAGTGTGCGGCCTTGGAGAAACGGTCGATCACGGTGAGGATGGTGGTGTTACCCTCGGACGTGGGCAGACCGTCGACGAAGTCCAGGGCGATGTGAGAGCAAGGTCGGCTAGGAATGGGGAGGGGCGGAAGCAGACCGGAACCGGGGTCTGGCTGCTGCTTCTGTGCCAGGCGTATCACGGCCTCAATCTCCCAGGTGAGTGTGGCGATCAGACAAGCGGGAGGCAGGATGTTATCGGGCTCAGTACAAGGGTCCTCAGGGGAGTGCAGACGGGACAGGGCATCCGGCTTACCGTTCTGGGAACCGGGTCGGTAGGTGAGGGAGAAATTAAATCTACCAAAGAATAAGGCCCACCTGGCCTGTCGAGAATTCAATCTCTTAGCCGACTGAATGTAAGCCAGGTTACGGTGGTCGGTCCAGACTATGAAAGGATGGTCCGCGCCCTCCAGCCATTGTCGCCACTCCTCCAAGGCGAGCTTGATGGCCAAGAGCTCGCGGTTGCCGACGTCGTAGTTCCTCTCCGGTGGGGACAGCCGGCGGGAGAAGAAGGCACAGGGGTGGAGCTTGTGGTCGGAGGGAGAACGCTGAGAGCGGACCACGCCCACTCCGGTATCAGAAGCGTCAGCCTCCACCACGAACTGGAAAGCGGGATCTGGTTGTACGAGGATGGGCGCAGATCCGAAACGCTTCTTGAGATCCCGAAATGCGGTCTCGGCATCCGGAGTCCACGAGAAAGGGCTGTTGGTAGAGGTCAGGGCTGTGAGGGGTGCTGCGACTTGGCTGTAGCCTCGAATAAACCGTCGGTAAAAATTGGCGAATCCCAAGAACTGCTGCAATCTCTTGCGGGTTGAGGGGGAGGGCCACTCGGCCACCGCAGAGACCTTGGAGGGATCCATCCTTATCTTACATTACAGATTTAACATTACATTTTGTCTTTAAGAAGGTCGTCTCATATCTAGCTGGGGTGAGTGTTGAAAGTAAGAATTATAGTGTTTGGCATTTCAATTGGTTGTACTAACTTTAACCCTAGTACCTGCAGTGTTGGTTTTTGCTGTGTTGTTGTTGATAGTAAGGTCGTTGAGTGTAGTTTCGGTCACAAGGTGTGAACAATAGGCTTGATTGACTGGGCAGAGCTAATTGCATTTCAATTGGTTGTACTAACTTTAACCCTAGTACCTGCAGTGTTGGTTTTTGCTGTGTTGTTGTTGATAGTAAGGTCGTTGAGTGTAGTTTCGGTCACAAGGTGTGAACAATAGGCTTGATTGACTGGGCGGAGCTAAGGCTGCCTGAGCTACCATGTGCATTTAAAGGCTAAGTGTTAGCAGCGTCAGCTTTAGCGTCAGGACCCAGCAAACGAAGGGAGTCTCTCTGTGGGAGTCAAGACCCGGGAAACAAAGACCAAGGGAGTCTCTCTGTGGGAGTCAAGACCCGGGAAACAAAGACCAAGGGAGTCTCTCTGTGGGAGTCAAGACCCGGGAAACAAAGACCAAGGGAGTCTCTCTGTGGGAGTCAAGACCCGGGAAACAAAGACCAAGGGAGTCTCTCTGTGGGAGTCAAGACCCGGGAAACAAAGACCAAGGGATTCTCTCTGTGGGAGTCCCTCAAGGAAGACCTTAGAGGCCACGGTATAGTAGCTATGTGTCGTAATTCAATTATCGTTAGAATCTCTACTCATAGACGACGCCGCAATAGATCCTCTGCTCGGCGTCGCAACCCATCCAATCTATGCCATTTACCCACCCTCGCCATCACTGACCTTGAAGTGATGGGAGGACTCTGGAATTGCCAGTCAGCGGTCAAAAAGGCAGACTCTATTTCGGCCTACGCGTCCCTCAATACCCTCCATTTCCTGGCCCTGACAGAGACTTGGATCACTCAAGAGAACTCTGTCACTCCTGCTGCCCTTTCCACTGTTTACTCTTTCTCACACACCCCTAGACCTTCGGGGCGAGGAGGAGGGACTGGACTCCTCATCTCTCCGTTGTGGACCTATCAGGTCCTTCCACTAGAACACTTGGCCAGATCTGCATTTGAACTCCACGCTGTCACTGTCACCCTTCCTATTAATCTCTTCATTTTGGTAATCTACCGTCCCCCTGGTCCCCTTCGTGACTTCTATGACGAAATGGATGCCCTTCTCAGCTGCTTTCCTGAAAATGGCACACCACTCGTTATACTTGGCGACTTTAACATCCTGCCAGAGAAGTTGTACTCACCTGAATTAACCAACTTTTTTGCCACCTTTGACTTAACACTATCCCCTTCTCCTCCCACACACAGGGCAGGGAACCAGCTTGACCTGATATTCACAAGGTCCTGTGGCACCTCTGCTCTCTCTGTTACCCCACTCCCCGTGTCTGACCATCATTTTGTTGCTTTTTCACTCCCCTTAAAGTCCTCTCCCCCCCTCCTTTCTAGTCCCCACATTGTCACCACCCGCCGCAACCTCAAAACTCTCTCTCCCTCTACGTTTGCCTCAACTGTTCTGTCTTCACTACCTTATATTGAACAATTCTCTCAACTATCCACAGAGGATTCCTCTGACACCCTGCTATCCTCCCTCTCCTCCTCTTTGGACTCCCTCTGTCCCTTCCACTCCAGACCGGCACGATCTTCACCCCCCCCCTCCTTGGCTGTCTGAATCTCTGCGGACCCATAGAGCAGAGTTGCGGGCAGCTGAGAGGAAATGCAAGAAATCAGACTGTCCTAATGATCTATCTCACTATCTCCTTCTTCTCTCAGGTTTCACCTCCACTGTGTCAACAGCCAAATCTGCCTTCTACCGGACCAAAATTACCTCCTCCGCCTCAAACCCCAGGAAACTGTTTTCCTTGTTCACTTCCCTCCTCAACCCTCCCTCCCCTCCTCCTCCTTCCTGCCTCACTGCTGATGACTTTGTTACCTACTTTACCCAGAAAGTAAAGGACATTAGCTCCTCTTTTATCACTGCCACCATCCTCCCTCCCCCGACCCCCACCTCTGTCTTTACCTAATTCATCCCTCTCACCTCAGTTGAGGTCAACAGAATTATAACATCTAACCATGCCACCACCTGCCCCCTTGACACTATCCCTTCCTCCCTCCTCCAGGCTGTGTCAAACGACATCCTGCTATTTCTAACCGCACTTATTAACTCCTCCCTCACTTCTGGCATTGTACCAACGTCTTTCAAGACTGCCAGAATAAAGCCTCTCCTCAAAAAACTAACGCTTGATACCACTGACATCCAGAAATACAGACCGGTATCTCTTCTTTCATTCCTCTCTAAAACATTGGAACGTGCCGTCGCTAACCAACTGTCCTCCTATCTCTCATCTAGCACCCTGCTTGACCCTCACCAGTCAGGCTTCAAAAAAGCACACTCCACTGAGACGGCTCTCCTCGCGGTGACTGAGTCCCTCCGGGCGGCCAGAGCCTCGTCCCTCTCATCGGTTCTCATTCTCCTTGACTTGTCTGCAGCATTTGACACTGTGAACCACCAGATCCTCCTCGCCACTCTCGCCGAGCTTGGCATAGCTGAATCTGCCCTTTCCTGGTTCACGTCCTACCTGATGAATCACACTTATCAGGTAACATGGAATGGCTCCTTGTCCAAACCTTGCACGCTTGATACAGGTGTCCCTCAAGGCTCGGTGCTGGGGCCTCTTCTGTTCTCCCTCTACACCAGATCTCTGGGCTCTGTAATTACATCCCACGGCTTTTCCTATCACTGCTATGCTGACGACACTCAGCAATTTCTCTCCTTTCCCTCATCTGACAAAGCCCTGATTGCAACACGCATATCTGAATGTCTGGCAGAAGTCAACACCTGGACAACTGCCCATCACCTGAGGCTTAACCTCAACAAGACTGAGCTCCTCCTAATACCAGGGAAAGAACGCCCACACATGGACTTACTGGTCACTGTTGAGAACATCACTGTATCTCCTTCTCCAACTGCCAAAAACCTTGGTGTAGTGTTGGACAATCAGTTGTGCTGCACCGCAAACATAACTGCGGTGGCCCGGTCCTGCAGATTTGCACTTTACAACATCCGCAGGATCCGGCCCTTCCTCACAAGGGAAGCAGCTCAGCTTCTAGTCCAATCACTGGTCATCTCCCGCCTCGACTACTGCAACTCGCTCCTGGCTGGACTCCCTGCCTCTGCGATTAAACCCTTGCAGCGCATCCAGAATGCGGCAGCGCGCCTCGTGTTCAACCTACCAAAGTTCTCACATGTAACCCCCCTCTTCCGAGACCTCCACTGGCTCCCTGTAATAGCTCGCATCAGATTCAAGATGATGGTACTGGCATACAAGGCAGTCGCTGGAACTGCCCCTGCCTACCTCCAAGCATTAGTAAAGCCACACACCCCAGCTCGATCCCTCCGCTCAACTACCTCAGCTGGACGTCTGGTACCGCCATCGCTAAGAGCAAGCAAAGGTCGATCAGCAAAGTCACAACTTTTCTCTGTTTTGGGACCTCAGTGGTGGAACGAGCTCCCTACCGATGTCAGGACCGCAGAGCCGCTCACCAGCTTCCGCAAAAGACTCAAAACTCACCTGTTCAGAGTTCATCTCGACTCTGCATAGAAACCAATGCACAGCCACCATTGAATGTTGTACATCCTGGCACTTGTACATTGCACTTATTCAAGGTACTTAATTGTGTATCATCTACAGTAGCTGCTATCGCTGCTTTACACAGGGAATGGATTAGCCTAGCGATTGTAATACTTGCACTTGGTTCTATGAATGTCTTTACTGTACCGACAGCGATATATTGTTTCACTTCTTATGACAAATGTACTTATTGTAACAAATGCACTTATTGTAAGTCGCTTTGGATAAAAGCGTCTGCTAAATGCCCTAAATGTAAATGTAAATATATTTATAAATATTTATAAGTAGCCTAGTCTAGATAGTCCTTCTGGCAAGAAAATAAACAGTTTAAAAACATACCCTGTTTACCACCTCAAGTAAATTAACCTATCCTATCCGCAGTCAGATCTGTGTGTGTGTGTGTGTGTGTGTGTGTGTGTGTGTGTGTGTGTGTGTGTGTGTGTGTGTGTGTGTGTGTGTGTGTGTGTGTGTGTGTGTGTGTGTGTGTGTGTGTGTGTGTGTGTGTAAGGTCTGTCTCACTTGTATTCATTTTACTCTGAAATAACTTGAATGGAACTTTAGATGTTTGGGGATAAGCAGCACAGCAGTCAGGTAGCTATTTAAACCTATCATATACCGCATATTTTGTTTATTTAGGTAAAGCAATACGAAACAAATTGCACAATGAAGCATACAAATAAATTTGGAGCGAGCTATGTGCACGCATTTTATTTTTCCTTCTGGGCTAAGACCCAGATGTTTATGAAACCTAGAAATCCCCACCCAAATCTACCCCCTTGAATAGAGGCAATAAAAATACAGAACGATATGCGAGACAGAGAGACGGAAGAAAAGGATTAGAGGGGAGAAGGAGAAGAGAGAAGGAGTAGTATTTAGTGACCAAAACTGTATGGAGTCTGTCTGTCTGTCTGTCTGTCTGTGCGTGCGTGCGTGCGTTTGTGTGTATCTATATAGTTTTTATCTATATTAAGTTCATCTTTTGTGTGTGGCTATTTAGTGTGTTTATCTTTATGCTGTGTATCTATATGGTGTGTATTCATGGTGTGTGTGTATCTGTATGGTGTCTACCTATTGTCTGTGTGTGTATATATATGGTTTGTATCTATCGTGTGTGTGTGCATATGGTTTGTATCTATATGTTGTGCGTATAGATATTGTGTGTGAATCTATATGTGTGTGTCTGTATGGTGTGTGTGTGTGTGTGTGTGTGTGTGTGTGTGTGTGTGTAGTGTACCACATGAAGTCGGACGGCTGGTTGAAGGTGTGTAAGGAGGACGTCTCAGAGCTGATCCACAGATACAGGAAGGACATGTTCTGACCTCTGACATCCCACCTGGAGCCCCATGTGACATGTGTGGTGGTTGGCATTGACTCCAGTTTTACCAGTGAATGAGTCTCTCTGGTCTCTTTGGTGAAGGCCTTCTTCTCACTCCTCACGGTATCTCGCAGAGCTTGCAGAGAGCAGATGTTCTCGTGTGGAAACATCGCCCTCTGCTGTCCACATCCGCTCACTACACACACAGGGACGCAAGATCAAACATGACTTCCTTTTCACCAACTTGACATCAAACAGTAGTAACACACACACACACACAGACACACACACACACACACACACACACACACACACGCACACTCATGCACACAGTAAGGTGAATTGAATGAAGACTTTCTTTTCTTTCTCTTGTTTTGAAGTATGAATCTTAATCAGTCAAATCAGACTCATCCCTTTAATTAAAATGAGGGAGGTCGTTTAAGATCAAACACCGAGCTGAAATAGACTCTCACTGTTACCAAGGTGACCAGAGGGCGCCGAACCTGCGTTGAGTTTTACTAATTAGCTCACCTGCCGCAGCTCGCACGGCAAGTGGTTTTCTTAATTTGTTAATTAGTTGCATCTGGTGCGTTTCACTTAAAAGGGAACCGAACAGTACGTTGGTGTCCTCCACTGTTGGCAGTGTAGCGTCTCCCAAACGCGGTATGTTGTTGTGTTCCCAGAAATCAGAATGTGTGTGTAAAGTTCTGTTGAGCTCTGTTGTGACTGATTTGTCATCTCTTCCTGTTTCACAGGTTAAACGCTTTTTGAAGTAAAGAGGAGCATCTCATCTGGACCTGATGTGAGTAGAAATGTGTAGCAAAGCACAACTGCGTTGACTTGTATGTTGAATATAAATCACTGACAATGTGTGAAGGAAATCGGGAATTGTGGTGGTTTAACTCTCATTTGAAATTTAAATAATGATTCTACCTGAAAGTAACATTTTAGAGACTATACATTCAAACTTGTCAAAGTAAGAAGTAAAATCACTCTTGACTAATGACAGTCAAATAATAAGTATAACTTATATTAAAAAGCTGGATTAGTTAATTATCTAAATCATTATTTAAAAGTTGGATGATCCCAAAAGCCCTGAATTTGTATTGTCATTCATTTAATGGACATCGTTGAACTGTGGGACAGTGCCTAAATTTGGGGACAATAATGAGTGAACAGTTCCTTCCTTCAAAGGTCGATCATGGATATTCAACTGCAGTTCTGTAAGTATCCAAGCTTAACCATGAAGATGACCTGCGACATGTAAGTCATTAGTTTCTCATTACTCTTGGGCATATTGATGTATTTTAGCTTCCTGGTGAGTTAACCCGTTAGCTGAAGGTTGATCTGAGTATTAGTGATGTTTTATGGGTTCATGGGTTACTTAGGCGTTTGGTTTATGTTGGTTTTAATGGTTTGTTAAAAAGGTTACAGGTTCTAAGTTATTGTTGTAAGCTGGAGTAATGGGTTGGGTTCTGATGTCTTCAGACTTCTTTCCAGCTACTCTCCTGAGCTCTGCATCTTCATCACATGAGTGTTGCTTTACTGATGAGGGTGTGGTCTGAGTGAGCAGAGGTGCATACTGGGATACAGAGCTGTCTGAAGTCTACAGGTCTGTAGACACGCCCCCTCAGGGGAGACCGAGTGTTTGAGAAACTGTCGTGGTGTCAGTTACATGAACTAGAATGTTCTTTAAGATGGAGACAGAGATTCAGAAGGAGAAACACCAGGGGGAGATGAGGGGGGCTCCTCATCTCAACGACTAAAACACAACTTCAGTCTGACACAGAGAACCATGGAACACATTCAACAGTCCCCTCCAGGCATCGTGACTCCTCAGGAACAGCTTCATTTCCAAGAAGTTCTTATTCGGGGTCATTCCAAGATGGATCCTGCTCCTCAAGAGCCACCCCCCTCCACTGGGTGGTCTTCAGAACAGATGACCTCCTTCCTGTCCTCAGGCTGACTGAAGCTGCACTGTTTGCATCTGTGAAGGCCCCTCATTCAGGAAACCACTGGACTACAAAGACATGACTTCAGAGACGTTGAATCAACCTGGGACACATTTTGGAGACACCAAGCATAATCCATCACCAATGTGTGACGCCACTGAAGAATGTTGTACATAATTTACGTCTCTGGAGACAATGATTGTTCTGTTCTGGGTGTCCTGGCAAGAGAGCTGGGGTGGATGATGGAATGTTATTTGGCATGAGGTTTTTACCCTGCATGAGTGTTTGGCCTTTTATGGCTCAGTGGTGTGTGTGGGTTTGACATGAGATGGATGATATTTGAGCATCGCTAGGGTTTGTGTGTGTGTGTGTGTGTGTGTGTGTGTGTGTGTGTGTCCCCCACTCACACCTGGCATGCGGTTCTATGTGTGTGTCCTGGGTTCTACTCGTGTGTCTCCATGCGGTTCTATGTGTGTGTCCTGGGTTCTACTCGTGTGTCTCCATGCGGTTCTATGTGTGTGTCCTGGGTTCTACTTGTGTGTCTCCACCTTGCTTTGACAGTGATAATGTTCTTACGGGGGTCTATGTGGTTGGCTTGGGATATTGGAATGGTCAACTAAATCATACCTGATGGACGGCCACACGTTTTCTTGAGGCCTGCATTAGACATGAAGAGCCCGGAGCGACGCTCCGGAGTGATATCCAACACACTGGGCAGGAAGGAGAGGATCCAAATCAAGTGTAAAATGATGTGAGCGGCGTGTTCAGATCAGTGACTTCAAACTAGGACTACACCGATCAGGATCAATGGAGGATGGACACCTAAAGGCATTCCACAGGTAGAGTCTGAAGTTGGAAAGGGACCTCAATGGATATTCAAGATGACCTTCAGACCTGTAGTGAGGCTGCTCTTCCTACCTGGCTGGATTGATGGAGAGCCCTGTGGATCTTGTCTGGCTCTCAGTTGCACGTCTTCTCAGGCTGAACTGTGTTTGTTTCGTACAGGACTAGCTGAACGATTGGTTCCCTTATATCAGAATCAATCTGGGAACTCCAAGTAGTGCACTCTTCAAGCTGAAGTTGTACTCTTCAGCTGAGGAGGTAAGGAAACCTTCACTGGGGCTTCATGGTGTATGGAGGAGAACGTTTCATGGTACTCTGATGAACACCGTTGTTGTGTTTCACTGGCTGAGAGGAACCCTCACATCTTCCTCTTAGCCTTTCTCCTTTGAGAATCCTGGCGCCATCTTGAAGGATATTACAGCTCATGTAACTGATGTCATGACAGCTTCTCAAACACTTGGTTTCTCCTGAGGGGCGTGTCCATAGAACTGAAGACTTCAGACAGCACTGTATCCCAGCATGCATCTCTGCTCACTCAGACCACACCCTCATGAGTAGGATGCAACACTGACAATGGAGATGTAGAGCTTTATAAGTAACGAGGGAGCAGACAAAGGTGATTTGAACACAATGGCATGTCAAGTCTGTAAATCTTTAAACCGTGAAGATGGTTGGATAGTTCAGGAATTGAGCTTCATTTTAATATGGGCAGTCCTTTCGCTCAAACGCCCACTTCTCACTGGACCTGTACATGTGTTGGCTGGCTGGCATAATTTGCTGTTGGTGATGAGGCGGTCAGGGTGACGTTGCAGGGCTATGGTCGTCTCTCTGTTAGCTCACTGTTTAGATTTACTCTGTATGGTTTGTACCCTAAATAATCTAGATAATTGTTGATTGTAAAATGTAGACACGGTTTTGTATTGAATGATTCCATTGTTTTTAGGCAAGGATCTGAGGTTTAAAGTTGTTGTGGGTAGTACATGGTAGTTCTTCGTATGTTTTTGAGTGATATAACTTGTACACACTGGGTGCATAATAATGTAAAGGTACACTGAATAGTATTAATGACCAACAGCAACAAACAGATCACATCAAGGTAAGTCTGTTGGCTGTGTTTTTAATGAAGACCATCGCTGGACTTCAGGATCTTCCTCCGTTCAGCTCAAGGTGAGGCACTGGTTCTGTTTTTTCTTTGGTTGGTTCCGGCCGGAATGTTCGGATTCCAGTCGGACGGTTTGTGCTTCCTGCCGTGGAAGGTTCTGAGTGCGGTCACTTGATTTAGCCTCAATGGTTAGCATAGAACGTTGTAGTCTTGACAACCATAAGAACCCACCTGGCAGTTAGTTGGACGTGAATCCCCTGAGGGTATCTGGCGGAATGTTCTGGATTTTATTTGCGTAACCTCGAGCCGTTGCCAATGGAAACTATTTTTCAGTCACTTTCCATTGGGAATTGTTGCCCCTTATCTTAAACAACTTTAAGTTTGATATTAAATATATACTGACACGTACATATGTTAATTTCCGACGGTTGCGCCGTACTTTTAACCACGTTGTTAGGACTCTCGCTGCCTACAAAACGGCGTTCTTTCTGACCATCAGTGAAGGCTGAAAATCATTTCAAGGTGGAAGACGATTTGGCATTTCTTCAACGGAACCCTGCACCTGAATATTGCTGAGTATATTTGATTTGATATCGATACTGCTTAGTGTTCTTTGTTACTTCAGCTTTTGTACGTTCTAAATATCTGCCACAGAAGTTAAACCCTACCCAATATAATGACTTTAAACAATGACTTTGGTACTGAGTTACCAACCGGTTAATGTCAAAGCTAACATAATGGCCGTCTTTCCCACATGTTACAGTAGAAGAAACTCTAGAACTGTACAAGGTCTAAAATTTAACATGTAGTTTGTCCCAAGGTGTCTGCCTCCTCACCCAGAGCCAGACCTCTACCTCCTCACCCAGAGCCAGACCTCTACCTCCTCACCCAGAGCCAGACCTCCACCTCCTCACCCAGAGCCAGACCTCCACCTCCTCACCCAGAGCCAGACCTCCACCTCCTCACCCAGAGCCAGACCTCCGCCTCCTCACCCAGAGCCAGACCTCCGCCTCCTGTCAGAAGTCCTCCAGAACAGGTCAGTGCTCTGGTGTGTGAGTAGAGTCTTCTCAGGTCAGTTTCAATGCATGGGCTGAACCACTCCTTTAAACTTGTGGACTGCTCTGTCTTCATTCCCAAAACGGGATGCTCATGTCTGGTCTCTCCAGTCTTTTCTAGCCTTGAGTTATAAAATAATGGTTAAATTATTTGTGTAACTCGGTTTCGGAAGAGTCAAATAAGTTTATTGTTGGGCAAATGCTGATATAAATCTGCTGCTGTAGCTGAAAGGCGAGGCTGAGAGGATGGGGACCGGGGGCTTGTGGTGCCAGGATGGATAGTTTAGGTCTTGTTTTGATCATCTTATGACTTTAACTCTGTGCCAAGCTTTGATTTGAGATAATTCATACCGGGGTTATGTAGGAGTCATATTAGCCATTATTGTTAATAGTGCTGCTACGACTGTAGTTGATGTATTACAGACGTTGTCTAATTTAAGTGTTTAAATTCGTCTTCCATTTTACAAGTGAACCTCAGATGCAGGAGGTGGGGTGTGTTGCGTCCCCAGGTGATTTACTGCTGAGACCAACTGGGTTTATAACCAGACCAGGAATCCATATCTGAAGGAGCTGATGGAGCTGTGCTGAAGGCCCTGCCTGGTGGAGGAGCTGATGGAGGCCCTGCCTGGTGGAGGCGCTGATGGAGGCCCTGCCTGGTGGAGGGGCTGGTGGAGGAGCCGAGCTGATGGAGGCCCTGCCTGGTGGAGGGGCTGATGGAGGCCCTGCCTGGTGGAGGGGCTGATGGAGGCCCTGCCTGGTGGAGGGGCTGATGGAGGCCCTGCCTGGTGGAGGGGCTGATGGAGGCCCTCCCTGGTGGGGGAGCTGATGGAGGCCCTGCCTGGTGGAGGGGCTGATGGAGGCTGGTGGAGGAGCTGATGGAGGCTGGTGGAGGAGCTGATATCTGTCGTGGGTAGATGGAGCCTGACTCTGAAGTGATCATCACACTCACTGCCACTTCTCGTAGAATACTGCTACCACAAACTACCGGCGTTTGTTAATATACCAGACAACTACATCTGTTTTACCATACATTGAAGCAAGACTTCTGCTGTTTGTTCCAGACCAGGACTCTGTCTGAGGAGAGCTGATGGAGGAGCTGAGACGCTGGAGGACGACTAGGAATCAACCACAAGGATTCATCGTAAGTTTGTTTACTTAACATGGTTGACTTAAAGGGCAAAATACTGCTGTTACTTTGACATATGTTAACACACTACCGCTGCATTTACTTACTAGAACGTGTTTCTGGAGCGGAGGCGAGCTGGTACGGGAGGTGTGAATATGGAGGATGACCATCACTCCACCAATAAGGATCCTCGTCAGTTTGCATAAAGTAAACAGAGTAGACATGTTGTAACGCAGGATTAGTTTGTCCAGTACAAGTTAAGGCATACTACTGTGGTTGGTTACCAGACAAACTACAGCTGCTACTCTGTTAAGCGTCGTTAGAGTCCAATTACTCCTGTGTTTGTGACCTTACATTAGAGCCCATTTACTCCTGTGTTTGTGACCTTACATTAGAGACAAATTACCACTGTGCTTGTTACCTTACATTAGAGACAAATTACGTTTGTAACCAGACCAGGAATCTGGAGTACTGACGGAGAAGCCATACATCTGGAAGTCAAATCCTGAGGACGACCAGGACTCTACCATCAAGGATTCCTCGTAAGTTTACATTATCTGGACATAGTGGACTGGGTAAGGGGTTGGGAGGTTCAACTCTCAGACCAATGGTGCCGGGTTCAAGTCCTCAGAATACAGTGATGCGTCCTTGAGCAAGGCGCCCTAAAGCCTGCCTCCTCCTTAATGACGTCTCTTTGGTTCAGATAATGTTGCATCTTTTGAATATTGAACCTAATCCATTTCCTTATTTGGTCCGGGCAGACTCACCTGAGCTGAACCTCACCTGATCCTGTTTGGTCGGGGGCAGACTCACCTGAGCTGAAGCCCACCTGATCCTGACATCCTGCTGGTCCCGTCTCCTCAGTTCATCTGAGCCTTGTCCTCCAGAAGACCTGCTGAGCTCAGCGGTCTGAGGCTGATGAATCAATGACCTCCAGTGGGAGTGATCTTCTTGACCCCACATGTACCCGTGTGCTTCCACACGCCTTTCACTCACGTCTGTCACTAACCTCACTACTTCACTACTCTCTACTCCTTCCCCTTCTTCTTCATTCTCCGTGGTTCAAACCTTTACTCTGAAGGAGTGTCTTCTTGAACCTTTACACTGAAGGAGCGTCTTCCTGCCCTCAGAGGGTTCAGCGTTAGGGTTGAGAGTCAGGGTTTAGAGTCAGGGTTTAGAGTCAGGGACAGAGCTGGTCAGGGAGGACTTATTTTACACAAACCTCTTGCTTTCTGAATGGTGGGGACATTTTGAAATGATTAATTTAGGAAATTGTTTTCCTCTGCATCCCTTTACAAAAATAAGTTTAAACTTCTCAAGTGTTTATACTGTATATTAAAATCCTACATTGATTTCTGCATGTTTGGTGCGGTTCATTTAATTGTCCTTTAACTTGGTTAATGTGAAGCTAAACTCTTGCAATACATTTAATATACATGATGAATGTTATTCAGCAATGTTCACATAATCCATTTTGTAAAAATATACAACATCCATATTTCTACTAAATTCAAGCCTATTCATGTATTTAACAATGTACATGCTGCCCCCGCAGGCCGTTCTCTGCTACTACAACACGTTCAAACCACCAAATTATAGCTAACTATTTGTTACAATTTAAATAGTTGCTATTTATAATAGCTACATTGTTGAAATCAATGGATTACATGACGATACTTCTGTTTCAGCAGTTTATTCGTACTTTCACACCAACAGCATTTAGTGCGCACTAAACAAGTTTGGTCTCTTGGTTCGGTGCGTTGGTGTGAATGCAACCACCTCACTTCGATGTGAACCAAATCAGCCGGCCGAGACCTCGAGGTTGATCAACTCCTGCATCATCTCCAGTCCATCAACATCAGCTTCGCCTTTATCTGTGAGAGCCTTCTCCACATCGAGACAGTGTTTGCGCAGGTCCCCCTTGGATATCCCATGTACTTTTTGAAAGTCAAGTAACAGTCCAAATGTGTGTCTCACCTGGCTCAGGGTCTCAAACCGCTCCTGCAGTGACGTCAGAGCGGAGTCCACAACTCGGTTGAAAAATTCAACTTCAAGCCTCTTCTTTGCATCACTGAAGGGCTCGTCAGGAGCTTCGTAGCCGAACTGCGTTTTTGTGCTTCTCAACCGCTTCTGTTTGAGCTCGGGTTCGAGGTTTAGAGCCTCACACAGCTCCTTGGCAGTTGCTATGGCCTCAGAAAACCCAGACTGCCTGTATTTTGTAAGGGAGGCTTTAGCAGTCTCAATGAGCCCGGCTGCAACGTCAAGCTGCATTGATGATGACTGCAGCAGCTTGTTCACCTGGTTGGTGACTGAAAGAACTTCAGCCCAAACAATGGTGCAGATCAGAAATCTGAACGAGCCAACCTCTTCTGCCAGGCTTTGAGCCTCTGACCTTGCAACAGGTTCAGTGACAGCTTGTCTTGCTTCCAAGAGAGCTTCTCCGACTTCTTTAACGTGACTTCTGACAGCTATAACACTCTGAAGCCTACTCTCCCATCTTACATCACTCCAGGATTTCAGAGTCAACGTGACATGTTTGAGTAAAATGTCCCACCGATGTACGCTTGCTGAGAAAAAAGAAAACAGGCTCTGAAGGTATCCAAAATAGCCAATAGCATCCGTAGATGACTTAGCAGCATCTGATATGACCAGATTCATCGTATGTGCAGCACAAGGGACAAAGACTGCCCTTGAATTCAGTTGTAGCAGTCTGGTCTGCACTCCTTGTCTCTTTCCCTTCATATTTGCTCTATTATCATATGACTGTCCTCTGCAATCGTCGAAGGAAATGCCGAGTTCCGTCAACTTTTCCAGAACAACATTTGACAGACTGAGGCCTGTCGTTTCCACCACGTTCAAATATCCAAGGAAGTATTCTTTGATGTCTGGCTTAGGCACCAATTCAACAATGCGCACAACAAGTGACATTTGTTCCTTGTGGCTGATGTCTAGGGTGCAGTCAAGGATGATGGCATATTTTGCTTCTTGGATTTTTTTCACAATGGCTCGAACTGTGTGGGAGAAGACAATCTCTATTATTTCATTTTGAGTCTGTTGTCCAAGATAGTGCGTTCTGGAAGCCTCGTCTTTTATTTTGGCCACATGTCTCTCTGTAACTGGATCAAATTCAGCCAGCAGCTCCACCTCTTTGAGAAAATTGCCATTATCTTGTTCATATAGACTTTGCGAAGAGCCCCTAAAAGCCAAATTTCGGGTGGCTAGAGACAGGGTTATTGAGAAGAAGCGTTTCAGGACATCTCGCCATCTTTTCTTCTCTGTCTCAATTAAGGCCAGCTCCTGCTGATCTATAGCTAGATTGTTCTTCAGTCACATATCCAGTTCCTTCCATTTCACCATGCACTTGGTATGGTCTGGACTACCTTCATGGCCATAGCTTTTTTCTGTCAGCTTTATACTCTTTGACCCAAACAGCTCGCATGCAAAACAGAACACAGTATTGTTCTTTGGAGAGTAGACAAGCCAGCTCCTTTGGATTTTTTCTTTATTAGAAAGGGATTTCAATTGGAGGTTGGGGTGAAATGCCCTTCCATCCACCCTTGGAAAAGAAAATTCTGCTGGAACTTTAAATGGTCCTCTTCTAACAATCTCTACCCTGTCAGTGTCTGAAATATGTGGGGGTCTGTTGGAGATGGCACATTTGTCTCTTCATCATCTGCTGGAAGGCTTTCAGTGATGGGTGTGGATACAGTACCTTCTGAGGGTACAGTTGTGTGTTGTGTCTGTGTACCGGAACTTGAGGATGGTTCCTCACAGCTTTGTACTGAACTTGAGCCTTCAGACATGGTGGACGGTTGCTGGAGTTGTTCAGTATGCTGGGGTTGTTGGTTGCTTGTGGATGGTTGCTTATCATCTGAATTTTCCTCCTGGCTAAGTGTGGCGCCTTGAACATATTTTAGCATTGACCCTGTGAATATTTTTGAAATACAAAAAAATGTGATTAGCAAAAGCTAAATAAAATAACCAAAACATTAGGATTTTCTGATGACAAAAATATTATGTCGCACTACTGTTTATAATAGGATAAAAAGTCACTAAAAAAACACCATATTATGTGTAATTGTGGCATACAGAGCCATCAGTGGGTTAATATACCTACATTATTATTATTATTTACATGTTTAATATGATTTCCATTTAGCACAGCTCATGTTCAGAGTGTGGTAATAATTGTCTGTGTGTTTATGGTGAGAAAAGAGTGGTTTATTGTCTGAAAAATGTAGTTTCCTAACAGTATGCAGTACCTACGCGTTCGCTACACGGTGTGTTCAGGAATAAGGAAGTCACACGTGAATCTGTTCAGTGAATGAGAACACACACTTGAGTCTGAAGTTAATAGGTGTGTGTGGCGAACTGTGGTGATAAAATACCTATTTTTGCTCTTTGCAGGTAAGAAGGGAGAGTTAGAACTGTGTAACGAGTGGGTGAATGTGTTATGTGCTGGTTTATTATCCCGTTCGGACGTTATGTATTGTTGTTATAGACGTTGCTCAGCCAATGTACCGTACGGAAAACGGCTAGCCTGTAGTTAGCACTGGTAGCGTAGTTACCGCGAGAAACAGGAAAACTATGAGCCGGTCAGCCCGGACTGCTCGTGTAGTTCATAAATAAATACATAAATAGGTTAAAATAGATACATGATGAAACTGGTTAAGAATAGTGATACAGCAGTCACAGGATTTATTGTTTTGAATGTTGGTACAGATGTTCATGATTTTTCTGTGTTAAAACTGAATCTGTTCAGTGAATGAGAACACACACTTGAGTCTGAAGTTAATAGGTGTGTGTGGCGAACTGGTGATAAAATACCTATTTTTGCTCTTTTCAGAACAAAATAAACAACTTTCAAATTAAATGTGTAGTGGAGGGTTGCTTCACTCTGCACCACGCTACATATTTTGGTAGCAGAGGATGGTTGATTCAGCCCACGGCCCAGTCGCATAGGAGCATAGACGGACAGAGCAGAGGAGGACCATGGAGAAAGAAAGGGACGAAGTAAGCAGGATACTGCTGACGCTGGAGGAGAACGAGCTCATTACCCTGTGTGAGCATCTAAAGTGTAACGCACCTGTTGGGGGGTTTGCCAGCAAAACAAGACGCACCCTCCTCAGGTTGGTGGAGACGACTTTAGATGAAATCGAGGAGGGTGAAGTGTCTGAGTCGTATCAGCAGTGTCTGCAGAATATACTGTCCTACCAGGTCCCTCTGAAGCCGGCACCGGAGGAAACTGAGGCTGAGATTGTAGTTCCAGAGACAAGTGAGTTAGAGAAGCTAAAAATACAGTACCAGAAGTTACGGCAGCAGATGGCAGAGGAAATCGGGGCGTTGGAGGAAAAGATCCAGCGGAAGACACAAGCAGCAGGAGGAGACACTGCGCCTGCCATCGGGACTGCAAAGGAAGAGGACACAAGGACTGCCACCACAGCACCAACCAGACTGACCGAGGTGACGCTGAGGCGGGAGTTCCGGATCATTGGGCAGATTGGTGAAGTTGGGCAAAAAGAAAAATTGTCCCACATAAGCCTCATCAACCAGATCGAGTCTGGACAGCGGAAAGGACATGGAGAAGCGGAGATCATTGAAGCAGTCACACGTGCGGTGAGTCCAGGTCTTCATCTGCAGGAGATATTGGAAATAAAGTGAGAGCTGACGCTGCACACCCTCAAGACCATACTCAAGGGTCACTACAAAGTGGACTCCTCCTCCGACTTACTGCATCGTCTGATGAACATGACACAAGATCCAAAAGAGTCAGCACAGAATTTCTTATTCAGAGCAATAGAACTGAAAGAGAAATTAATGAGAAAATCTAGTGATGAGGATGCAGGTGAGGAAGGTGAGCAGTTTAGTCCAGGGCTAATTCAGAGAAAATTCCTCCGCTCCATAGAGACTGGTCTTTACAGTGATGCGGTTAAGTTCCAGCTAAAGCCGTATCTCAGTGACCGTACTGTCACTGATGAGGTGTTAATTGAGCGAATCAGTGAGGCTGCAAATTTAGAACAGGAGAAACAGCAAAAACTGAGAAAGACAGTCATAAACAAGCCCCCAAAAGTCAGTGAAGTGCAGGCGGAGGTGTATCCACCTGACGCCTCAGCGACAGCAGTTGACACTGTTACTTACCGTGAAGCAGAGGGAAAGAGTAAGAAAAGTCAGGGACCCAAAACAGAGACAGACCCAATAGAAGCGCTCAAAGCTGAGGTTCTAGAAATTAAAAAGTTGATGTTACAGACAGTGGAGGCCACACAAGCTAGACCGACAGAGAAAATGTTCACACCCAGCCGTAGTCAGCCCAGGGGTTGTAGGGCGTGTCAGGAAGCTCAGATAGGTGACTCCTGTAGACATTGCTTTAAGTGTGGGCAAGAGGGGCATCTCTCCAGAGGATGTCGGCAGACCAGAGAGCCGCAGGGAAACGGGATCGGGCTGCCGAGCCGGGACCCTCGGTAGCCCGTGAATCATCCAGTCTCAACATGCAGCAACCTGTTCCCCTTCCAGCGGCGCCTCACATCTCATCAGTCAACTACCTCCCACCACGCAAGGAAAGACTCATCAAGTTGATTACAAAGAGACACACTGTCCATTGCACACTGGACACGGTTCCAGTAGTAGCATAATGGGACTCAGGCGCTCAGGCGACCATCATTAATGAAGAGTGGAGAAAGCTGCACTTACCACACAGCACGGTGCGACCTCTCAGTGAACTGTTAGGCTCAGACATTTTATTGGGAGTGGCAGCTAACCAGACTGAGATCCCCTTCATGGGCTGGGTGGAGGTAGACTTTAGACTAGGGAAAGAAGCTGCCTTGATAAAGCCACTTCTAGTCCCTATTTTAGTGTCAAGTGACCCACACGTAGCAGCAGAGCCCATAATTGGCTACAATGTGATAGAAGAAATAACGGGAGAGGGTAGTCAGACAACAAAGACAGAGATCATCCATACTGTGTATCAAGCCTTCCAGATAACAGTCAAGACAGCACAAGCAGTGCTGCAGCTTATCCATGCCCCTGTTAGCGAGGAAGATGTAGGAATTATACACACAGGAAAAAGAACACTTAACGTAGGTGCTGAACAGGTCACCACAGTGTATGTTAACGTCAACACTGGGGCTCAGTATCATGGCCAAGACCTGCTTCTAGTCCCAAGTGAAGAGCCGACATTGCCAGAGGGGGTAGTGATAGAGGAGGGTCTAGTCAGTGTCCCCAGTAACAGGTCAGGTTACGTGCCAGTCCCCATCGCCAACACAAACAAACACAGTGTAACCCTGGCCCAGCGCACTGTTTTTGGTCACCTGCAAACAGTCAAAACTGCCTATGCAGCTAGTGTTGAGCAGATGAACAGAGGGGAGGGATTAAAGCCACCAACTAACACATCATCCCCAGGCGGTGACAACTCAAAGAAACATAAACCTGCCTGGTGGGACCCTCCGATCGACCTCAGTCACCTGAACGAGGAGCAAAGGAGGATCACAAAGCAGCTGCTGAGAGAGGAGTGTCACGCGTTCGCGTACGATGATGATGACATCGGCTCAATCCCCTCACTGAAACTCCACATCACCCTGCATGACACTACTCCAGTAAGAAAAACATACATGGTAGTCCCAAAGCCATTACACCAGGAGGTGAAAGAGTATATCCAGGACTGGTTGAATCGGGGCTGGATTACTCCTTCACGCTCTCCGTACGCCTCACCGGTCGTGTGCGTACGAAAGAAGGATGGGACTTTAAGACTGTGTTGTGACTACAGAGAGCTGAACAAAAAGTCAGTCCCTGATCGTCACCCCATACCCAGAATCCAGGACATGCTGGACTCCCTCACTGGCAGCTCCTGGTTCTCCGTACTGGACCAGGGGAAGGCTCATCACCAGGGGTTCCTGGACAAGGAAAGCCAGCCCCTGACCGCTTTCATAACCCCCTGGGGCCTGTACCAGTGGGTCCGAATCCCGTTCGGGTTGAGTGCGGCGCCCGCGGAATTCCAGAGGAACATGGAAGACTGTTTGCGTGATTTGAGAGATATCATGTGTCAACCGTATCTGGACGACAATCTGGTCCACAGCCCAAGCTTTGAGGACCACATTGAGCACCTGAGAACTGTGTTGCAGAGATATCAGGAGCACGGGGTTAAGCTCAGCCCCCGCAAGTGTGAGGTGTTAAAGAGGAAGGTGAGATTTCTGGGACAGCTGGTGTCGGGACAAGGCTACACTATGGACCCATCTGAGGTGGCCCCAGTCCAAGCCTTAAAGGAGAAAGCTCCGACGACAGTGGGAGAGCTGAGAAGAGTAATGGGATTCCTCTCATACTACCGAACATACATCCCAAACTTCTCCAGGATAGCCCAGCCTCTCTACCAGCTGCTCTCAACACCACCTGATCAAATGAAAAGAGAGAAGGTCAGGGCCACAACCAGGAAGAAAGGTAACCTCCCACCTAACACTCCGATACAGTGGACAAATAACCACCAAAAGACATTGAACTCTCTCATAGACAAGCTGATAGAGCCTCCCATTCTGGGGTACCCAGACATGACTCAACCATTCGTCCTCCACACAGACGCATCCCAGGAGGGATTGGGAGCAGTGCTCTATCAGAGACAGAACGGCAAGATGGTAGTTATAGGTTATGGGTCCAGGACTCTAACACCACCTGAGAAGAACTATCACATGCACTCGGGAAAATTAGAGTTTCTAGCACTAAAATGGGCGATATGTGAACGTTTTCGGGATTATCTTTATCATGCCCCACACCTTGTGGTATAAACAGATAACAATCCCTTAACCTATATCCTCTCAACAGCTAAGCTTAACGCTACGGGTCATAGGTGGTTGGGTGAGTTATCCGAGTTTGACTTTTCCATTAAGTATCGGCCGGGAAAAAGCAACGCTGATGCGGATGGCCTATCCCGCATGCCATTAGACATAAATGTGTTCATGACACAGTGTACAGAGGAGGTGGGTCAGGAAGTGTGCAGTGCAGCAGTGCAGGGAGTCAGTGTGCAGGGAGACACTCCCCCAGTCTGGGTAGCAACAGTCCCCATAGAAACACTAGACTTAGTGAGAGATGCGAGTGCACACCCGCGAACCAAGTCCCTGACACCAGAACAGATACGAGACAGTCAGGAAAGAGATCCTGTCATAGGCCAAGTTCTGCATTATAAGAGGAACAATCAGCACCCATCCAGGAGAGCTCTTAAAGCAGAACTGGCGGACGTCAGTGTATTAATGAGACAGTGGGCAAAGTTGTATGTCAATGAGGATGGAATTCTCTTTAGGAAAGCAGGAGATAAACAACAGCTTATCCTCCCAAAAGAGCATCATCAAACAGTCTTCCACGAGCTTCACAGAGAAATGGGACATCTCGGGGTCGAGAGAACTTTGAACCTGATCCAAGATCGATTCTACTGGGCCCGTATGTACTCTGACATAGAACACTTTGTCACACAAGAGTGTGAGTGTCTCAAGGCAAAGCGACCTCACAAAGCAACCAGGGCTCCCATGACAACCATTGTCACAACATGCCCAGGTGAGCTTGTATGCATTGACTTTTTACACTTAGAGACATGCAAACAGGGGTTTGAATACATTCTTATTGTGATTGATAAGAGAAGCTCTACGAGGAAAGAAAGGCTATGACAAAAGAGCACATGGAGCCGACCTACAGCCTGGTGGACGGATGCTTGTGCGTAACCTGTCAGAGAGGGACGGCCCTGGTAAGCTGCGGTCCTATTGGGAAACTAAAGTGCATGTGGTGGTGAAGAGAAGGAGCAGTGACAGCCCGGTGTATGAAGTAGCACCAGACGGAGGAGGTAAGAGCCGTGTGTTGCACAGAAACCTCCTACTCCCATGTGACAGTCTGCCCTTGGGGAAACCGGAACCTGCCCCTGCAACACAAGAGAGGAAAATACGGACACGGACAAGAACAAGACAACGACAAATCAACGAATCAGAGGAGAACTCAGACAGTGAAAGCAGTGATGAAGTGGAGCTGGTGTGCCGTTTCCCAGACGACCAAGAACTAAGTCAGAGAGCTGCAGACTTGAATCCAGAGGCAGAGCCATTTGCACCAGCTCTGACGATGCAAGACGGAGCACCAGATCTGGAAGATGCAACGGCTGCTCAAGAGGAGACAGAGACTGACGACAGAGGCATCGCAGCTGATGGAGACGGTGAGAACGACGCAGAGCCTGGGGAAGGTCTACAAGAGTCATCAGAGGAAGATGATCCTGATCCTCCTCCAGCGACCAGCTCCCCGCAGCGAGACAGGCACCGCCCCCGAATGCTGACCTACAACGCCTTGGGTGAGCCGACGTGGGTGGAAGCAGGTGCAGAGAGCCTGCATGTCGTGAGTATGTCCCCAGCCTGCAACCCACCGGTCATGTGGCGACCGTGGGCATCACTAGACATTGAGGTAACAGGTTGAACTCACATTACACAAACATTACTCAAACTCAGAGAAAATGGACTCTGAAAAGTAGAATGGTGAAATTCCATGGACTGTGAAGAAGAGACAATTCCAGGAGAACATATTGAACTGATACTGTACAAACGAAGAGACTGGTAACAGACTAAAATAACTGAGGCCGATATGAGTTCTGTTACATATGAGAGTTGATCTGATTGTGGGGTCCAGAGTACAGTAACTGATGTATAATGGTATAGGTCTAAATGGGTCAGATACTTTTGATAAATGAGTACTAATTGAATTGAATGTCAAGTACCACTTTAAAATAAGTAATACCATGTTTTCAGTGAGAAAATTCAATGTGTTGTGAAAAGGTACACTTTGGGTATCTGAAATGTCTGGAGACATTTATTATTGGGGGGGAGAGTGTGGCATACAGAGCCATCAGTGGGTTAATATACCTACATTATTATTATTATTTACATGTTTAATATGATTTCCATTTAGCACAGCTCATGTTCAGAGTGTGGTAATAATTGTCTGTGTGTTTATGGTGAGAAAAGAGTGGTTTATTGTCTGAAAAATGTAGTTTCCTAGCAGTATGCAGTACCTAACTCCGACCAGCAGAGGGTCGCGTTCGCTACACGGTGTGTTCAGGAATAAGGAAGTCACGCGTGAATCAGTTCAGTGAATGAGAACACACACTTGAGTCGGAAGTTAATAGGTGTGTGTGGCGAACTGTGGTGATAAAATACCTATTTTTGCTCTTTGCAGGTAAGAAGGGAGAGTTAGAACTGTGTAACGAGTGGGTGAATGTGTTATGTGCTGGTTTATTATCCCGTTCGGACGTTATGTATTGTTGTTATAGACGTTACTCAGCCAATGTACCGTACGGAAAACGGCTAGCCTGTAGTTAGCACTGGTAGCGTAGTAACCGCGAGCAACAGGAAAACTATGAGCCGGTCAGCCCGGACTGCTCGTGTAGTTCATAAATAAATACATAAATAGGTTAAAATAGATACATGATGAAACTGGTTAAGAATAGTGATACAGCAGTCACATGATTTATTGTTTTGAATGTTGGTACAGATGTTCATGATTTTTCTGTGTTAAAACAGTGAATCTGTTCAGTGAATGAGAACACACACTTGAGTCTGAAGTTAATAGGCGTGTGTGGCGAACTGTGGTGATGAAATACCTATTTTTGCTCTTTGCAGAACAAAATAAACAACTTTCAAATTAAATGTGTAGTGGAGGGTCGCTTCACTCTGCACCACGCTACACTTCTACTGGCCTTTCATGAAAAAGGAGATTGAAGATTACATAACCAGAAGATGCCCTTGCATAAAGCAAAAGTCACCAGCCACACAGGAAAGAGCACCCATGGGGAGTATCACATCTAACTCGCCCCTTGAACTCGTGTGTATCGACTTCCTCCACTTAGAAGCCTGTCGTGGTGGATGTGAGTACATATTGGTCGTGATAGACCACTTCACCAGGTTGGCACAAGCCTACCCCACTCGCAACAAGGCGGGCAAGACAGCTGCTGACAGACTCTTCAACGACTTCATTCCCAGATTTGGATATCCCACTAAGCTTCACCACGACCAGGGTCGAGAATTTGAAAACAAACTGTTCAAATCACTCAGGCAGTTATCTAGTGTTGGCCACTCAAGAACCTCCCCCTATCACCCCCAAGGCAACCCTGCCGAGAGACTAAATCGCACGTTGCTGCAAATGTTACGGACCCTAGGAGAGAAAGAAAAGGAAAATTGGAAAGACCACCTACCTCACGTGCTACATGCCTACAACTCCACAAAACATGAGGGCACAGGTTTCTCCCCTTACTACTTAATGTATGGCCGTCATCCCCGCCTCCCTGTTGATCTCCTCTTTGGTCTAATAGCCGAAAAATGGGCAGGAAAGATGATTGAGGCTTATCGAATAGCAAACGCAAACAGCCAACAGTCAAGCGCCAAAGGGAAAGCCCACTATGATAAAAAGAGCAAAGGTCTGACTCTTCAAGCTGGAGACCGAGTCCTGGTACGTAACCTCAATGAGAGAGGTGTGCCGGGTAAGCTCAGGCCATATTGGGAGAAGATAATCTACATTGTGAGGGAGCAGGTTGGGGATAACCCTGTCTACAGAATAAGCCCAGAGACAGAAAAACAGTGAAAGTGAGCAGGACAGGAATCAGTCTCAACAGGACATGGGTCAGGCTCAGTGTAACACTGAACAAGAGGAACCTCAAGTGACTCACCAAGAGGAGTATGCCCCAAAACCGCAGCCTGAACCCCAAGTCGCGCTTAGACAATCAGTAAGAGAAAGGAGACCTGGCTACGTGTTCACATACCCCTCCCTTGGCCAGCCTGCCTACCAGTTACGTCCCACTGTGAACGCAGTTGACATTCAACCAATCCATTATGGCCACATGTTCTACCCCTATCCCTATGCCCATGCTTTGCAACCCCCATCGATTATCCCTCCATATCTATACTCACTGACTCATTGCTTCTAAACATTGGGGAGATACTTACACTAAGTTTTGAAGGTGTAGAGTTTTGAAGAATTCAAATCAGGTGTCAGGAGCCACTTCTTTTTGTTGGGGAGTGTGTGGTACACTCAAAACCAGACCACTATTTAAGATGTGATTTTGAAAGAGTTTATATGCAAAATCTGTGATCATTAATTTATATTTTTGAGTACTTATTGAGTACTATATTTGTTGTGGGGACCGGGAGTAAGTATTTGTTGTGAGACAAAGCGTTAGTACTGGGAAACGGAAGGGCGGAACCAAAGTGGGTTATAGTCCGGAATTCTATGGTTGACGGGCACTTCCGGTTCCTCGCCAGACGGATTTCGGAAAAGGGGAACAAAGCTTCGTTGCTTCATTCCGGTACTAACGTCTACCTGCTTTTCAGGTTTGTACACCGTGAAAATCACACAAATAACTATTTTCATGAATCAGAAAATTTTAGAACAGATTTGATAAACTTTGTGTTGAGTTGAAGTCTGGCATGTCGAGTTATTAACTTTTGAAAACTCCTTTGTTTGTTTCGCGCCAAACAGCGTTAGTGTAAAATGGCAGTTGGCCCGTTCGCATGGTATATTTTTGTGGAAACACACACACTGCAGACTAGTATGTTTATGATTACTTTGGCCCTGAACACCTGACGTACATGTTTAAGAATATATTTAATGTGTTTAAGAGTTAGATGACGTTATGATAGGATATCTTAGAGGTAGACTATAAGAAAAGTGTTGATATGTTTTATAATTAAATGTCTAGTCGGTCTGTTAGGCAGACAAGTCATCCATTGTATTTCAGGCAGTGGTTTATGGTAAATTCTCTAGGTGCTGTTTATTGTCTTATTGTGGTTTAAAGCCAAATTATGTTTATTTATATTATAGGAACAAAACTGTATTAAATTGCACTGAGCGATAGCTCAAAACAACCAGCGAATAAGCTGAAACGGGCACTTCAACTTTAATGTGGATTTTGATAAAAAGGAGTTCTGTATTGATTTTGAGGTGAACTAAGAGTGGAGAGAAACGGTACATGTGAGCCTCACCTTTTTTTTATTGTACTTTTGATGTTCATTTCTAACAAGGAACCTACTAAGGGACAATTGACATTTGAACATGCACTTTAGCCAGGGAATAGTTTATATTTATATGTGATATATGTGGTATTTGGGATAATTGTTAATTAAAGAGACTGATTTCGGAAAAGGGGAACAAAGCTTCGTTGCTTCATTCCGGTACTAACGTCTACCTGCTTTTCAGGAAAATCCGCTCTCAAACAATCTATTTGTTACTTCCCGTCCTGGCCACTTGGGACCGGTAACATCAGCAAGCCAGTCACCATACAGAGTGACTCCAGTCAGACCGGGTTGGGCTGCTGCCTGCTTCAGCGGGGGCAGCCGGTTGCGTTCGCCTCCCGAGCGCTAAGCCAGACGGAGCAAAACTATGCGCAGATCGAGAAGGAGTGCCTGAGCATCGTATTCGCTTGTCAACGCTTCCACTACTACCTATATGGGAGGGGCGATGTGACTGCAGAGACCGACCACCGCCCGCTAGTGTCAATCTTCTCTAAGCCCCTTCTCAGTGCACCAAAGCGCCTGCAGAGCATGCTCCTTACACTGCAGAACTACTGCCTCACAGTGGTGTACAAGCCAGGCCCTGAAATGTACATAAGTGACACGCTCAGCAGGGCCCCCACCCCACCACAGAGAATGGACATTCAGTACAGACGTGAAATGGTCTGCAGCATGCAGCAGGAGCAGTGTGATGCAGCAGCCATTCAGCAAGCAGACTACCTCAACGTCACTTGCCAACGCCTCGCACAGATACGGAAACACACAGAGGAGGATGTGTGTCTTCAAACACTCAAGTCGGTCGTGCTGGGCGGATGGCCAGAACACAAAGAGGAGAGCCCCATGGCCATCAGAGATTACTGGGCCATCAGAGATGAAATAAGCGCACAGGACGGTGTGCTTTTTAGGAGCCAGCGAGTCATCATTCCAAAATCTATGCGCCCCGAGATGCTGAGACGGATCCACTACAACCACGTGGGGGGTGAGGCTTGTTTCAGGCAGGCCCGCGATACTCTCTACTGGCCAAACATGCAGGGAGAAATCAAAGACTATGTGCAACAGTGTTCAGTGTGTAATGAGTATGCACATGAGCAACAGAAGGAGGCTATGATGTCACACCCACTCCCCACACGTCCCTGGCAGCTGGTGAGCATGGACCTTTTCAGCTACGCAAGGCAGGATTTCCTGCTCATGGTGGATCATTATTCTGACTTCTGGGAGACTGATCTACTTCCAGACCTGTCAGCTGGTACGGCCATCAGAAGGTGCAAGGCGCAGTTTGCAAGGTACGGCATCCCTGACCGGGTCATTTCAGACTGTGGAGGTCGGTTTGACTGTGGAGAGTTTCGGGCGTTTGCGAGGGAGTGGGGCTTCGAACATGTCATATCCTCCCCGAGACACCCAAAGGCTAACGGCAAGGCAGAGTCTGCAGTGAAGATTGCAAAGGGCTTATGCAGAAAAGCAGACCGTGCCGACGAGGACCCCTGGAAGGCTTTTCTGCACTGGAGGAACACGCCCACTGAGGGCATGCATTGCAGCCCAGCACAGCGACTGATGTCACGGAGGCTGAGAACTCTTCTCCCTGTGGCTGACCAGCTGCTAGAGCCTCAGGTCACCACTGGGGTTACAGACAAGCTGAGAGTGAAGCGTCAGGCAGCGAAGCTGACTTACGACAGATCTGCGAGGGATCTGCCGGAGCAGAACGTCGGCCAGCCCATCAGGATGAAACCAGTCCCGGGTGACAGGACGGGCCGATGGAGGAGAGGTATATGCTTGCAGCAGGTGAGACCGCGGTCCTATCTCGTCAACATGGAGGGAACCGCGTATCGTCGCAACAGGATCGATCTCCGACCAGCAGATCCATCAGTGTTTCTGATGGCCATGGGGCTCTCCTCCACAGCCAGCAGCTCACGAAGAACGGCCACCTGAGCAGCCTGTGGACGCGGGTGCAGCTGACGGGGGCAATGCAGAGGAAGTCGTCAGCAGCCCTGCGACGTCTCCAAGGTTATCAGCCCCGAGGTCACGCCATCTCCCTCACGGGCTGTGTCCACATCATGCGGTGCGTTACAGGGCCGGGCCTTCTCCCGGAGCGGGAGGCATATTAAGCCTCCGGACAGACTTGACCTTTAGGTCATACACTGAGCTGAGACTGACACGCGCTCGCACACGCACTCACGCAGGCACACACGCACACACACATGCGGGACAGTGGATTATTGTTTAAAAAAAAAAAAAAAAGAAAAGATGGTCACTTCGAATGTTCTTATTCGGTGGTTTTGTGCATGCTTTGATACTGCTATTTTGTGGTTATAGTTCTGCAAAGTTCCTGGTTCCTATTGATTTACTGTCTCGTCTTGATACACTTTCTATTGCACTATTTTGATATGTGGATATGAGCACTAATGTTCTAAAGACTGATACTATCCATGTTATTGTTTGGTATTGTGTTATACTAAAGGAAGGGAGATGTTGTAGGGTAGCCGACAGCTCCCTCTAGTGGGCTTGTGTGTATATGGACTCGGGCAGTCGTCACGCGTCAGTCCTGTTATGCGCTAACTCGTTCAATACATATTACTATGAGACACAGCCCGACTCCGTGTATTCTTCTATGCACCTTCACTTGCAACATTGACCTCCTCCGTGACGCTGACATCCTCTCTCTTCGCTGCTTCTGGAACACACTCCCTTGCATAGTGTCCCTGTTTTCTACATTTGTGACATTTGAATTCTGGGCATTCTCTGAAGATGTGTCCCGGTTTTATACATAGTCTGCAAACTTTTATCTGCCTGTCATGGATCACGCGGAAGTACTCTCCCCCCACTAGTGTTTCAAACTTGGTTGAGTAGGGTAGCGATTTCACTGTTTCAGTGAACCGCACTTTTAAGAACCTGGTTCCATCGGCAATGTACGTTCCTGGCCACATTCTTCTTTTAATCTGCGATATTGCCTTAACTCCCCATTCTGCGAGCTTTGCAAGAATGACACCATCTTCAATATACATTGGCAAGTTTAAGAAAGATACAACCAGTTCATAATTTCTAATTTATTTTGCCATTACCGTGCTCTTCTTTATTCTAATCCCATCTAACAGCTTATCCTTCCCTTCAACATCGGCCATTGTAATGTCGTATTTTTTGGGCATTTTAAAACGGCATCCATTCACCACCCCGCACGTTTTTTTTACCTCACTTAACAGTTCCATCATAGTCACCATCTCATCTCCGACGATCTCTACCGCCAAGTTAAGCTCCTTCTCAAATTTCTTTTCTTTTCTTTGAAGAAATTCCGAGGTATTTTTACTGTTGTCCGCGTTCTTTCTCGTCGTTGCACTTCCTATGGCTGCGTTGGTTGCTGGTATCTGTACCATGCCGTTGCCCGCGTTCCTTCTCGTAGTCTGTGTCTTTCCTTGGTCGGTGTTCTTTGTTGTTTGGTTCTTCATGCTGTCCTCCGTGTTCTGTCTCATTGTATTTGACGGTCCGCTGTCAGTTGCCTTTGTATCCGTCCAACTCCTCTCCACTCGCTCTCTCTCATCCATTGTTTCACTCGTACAGACAAACAAACAAAAATAAAGACGTTCCCCCGAACAGCAAGCTGCTGGGGGAAACAAGACTAAACACACAAAAAATCTTACTCACTCACTAACTATCACTCCAACACAAAAAAAAGTCTTCCTGCTCTCTCCACCTGCTCTCTCTGCTAATTTGCTTCCTGGTTGCACACCTGAACGGGATCAGACGAGATCGGGCGTGTTCAGGGTGGTATGGCCGTAAGCGAGTATTGCCGCATCCAAAGTAGCTTTTAAACAGCAGGAGTACATAAGGACTGAGAGCGCTGCCGTGGCCAGAGACGGGACTTGTACAGAAACAATGATTAGATCCATAATGAAGGAAAGCAATGAATGAATACTTTATTCCGGACTCAAAGTACCATATCAATCACTGATATCACTGATATATCACATATCAGTGTCTGTATGTTGCTTAAATTCTCCCAAACAGTGGGCGCTAAAGATCAGGGCACGGCAGGCCATTGCAGCCAATGAGCTTGAGTTGAAAAATAAATATGCTTACAGCACCTGGTATTCCCAGGCGGTCACCCATCCAAGTACTAACCAGGCCCGACCCTGCTTAGTGTAACCCAGGTTAACTGACATAAAGAAAAGGAAAGTTGATAATATATTTATAAATAATATATATATTATAATATTATAATAATATAGTGATATATGATATGATGTATGTATGTATGTATATATATATTTAGTGTAATACCCCTTTTTGCAAGTGCAGCCGTAGTCAACCAATCAGAGCGAAGTAGCATCACTTGCGAGTGATTGGGCGAGCGAGTGGAAGAGAGAGAGGAACAAGTACGAGGCAGTTTTTCTGCGGGGAAAAACTAGCGACCCAGACAGAAAGCGAAGTAGATAGAGAATAGAATGAAGAGAATAGAATAAAGAGTTAAAGGATAGAGAAAAGAGGAAACAAAGCAAGGTTTTGGGGAGCATTGGGCCTCACTTTTCGTTTTGTTTTTTGGATTGTTTCACGGGACTCTTGTTATTCGTTGGAGGACTCGGCCAGGTTTTTTTTATGAGGAGGAGATCGTGTGGTGGAACCGAGAAAAGAACAAGATGGCGAGCTACCTGTAAAAGACATCTTCGAGCCGTAGCATGTCATGCTGCAGGACCACCCTCCTGTCCACCATAATGCTGGTGTAGTTTATTTTTCTACATATTTGATTTATTCTTTTTTTTGGTTTATATGGTTTATATGCCGAAATGTGTATTTGTGATATCTCTGATGTATGGATTCACCATTTTATTTCTACATAAATTAACCACAGTTCAAGGTTACTTATCAGTCTTGGTGTGTCATAATTCATTTAATCACATACTGCTCCTAAAAAAAAAACCTAGAATCTAGCCCTAGTTACATGTAAATATATGCAGTGCTACACTTGGAACAGAGAAGGGTCCCAAAGGCATGGAAGCCGTCCATTATTGTTCCAGTGGCAAAGAGCAACACTACAAAAGGTTTAAATGACTTCAGACCAGTGGCACTGACCTCACTGGTCATGAAGTCATTTAAAAAGATTGTGAAGTCTCTTTTGTTGTTAAGGGTGGGTGAGGACCTAGACCCAAGGCAATTTGTATACAGGGCTAGAAGAGGGGTGGAGGATGCCCAGATGACACTACTAAATCTCCTGTACAGTCATCTAGATGGTCCGGGCACACACACCAGGGTTTTTTTTTTTTTTTAGATTTTTCTTCTGCTTTTAATACTATCCAGCCACATGTTTTAGTCAGTAGACTACTATCAGAATTTAATCTTGAGAGTAATCTTGTGAGCTGGATTATGGATTTCTTAACTAACAGAACACAACAAGTAAAGGTAAATGGTCTCTCGGAAAGGCGTGTCTCTTCCACTGGCTCTCCCCAGGGTTGTGTACTTTCCCCTCTACTGTATATCCTCTACACTAATGACTGTAGAAGTCAGCATATTAATAGACACATCCTGAAATTTGCTGATGACAGTTATTGTTAGTTTACAGCATAAACATGAATCTCAACATGGGCCAGTGGTTGATGAGTTTGTCAGTTGGTGTGACAAGTCTTTTCTTCAGCTTAACATCTCAAAGACAAAAAATATGGCCATTGATTTTAGAAGAAACCAATCTTGTTCTCCACCACCTACATACATAAATGGAAACTGCATGCGGCCCCCGCATGAATATGCAGACTTTGGCTGATTATGCCTTGAATTATGCGATCGCATAATCGCGTTTTTCTGGAGGGACTGGATACTATTTGCAAGAAGGGGTGTTACCTTGGGGCCTCCTTGTTCCTGGTAGGAGGAGACTTGCAGTGACTAATTGAAAAGGCCGGCCCTCCCAAGTATATAAGCCTGCCTACTTCTAAGTTGTCTCTCTCTTTTTTTCTCTCACACCCTCGACATGGCAGGCGCTGGCTGGTCGCACTTTATCTTTTGTTAAACCAGAACCCTTTTGTTCAAATCCGTATGAATTATTGTTGATCTTGGATCTTTTGTTTTATGGGGGGAGCGGTTGCCTTCTTTTCTGTTTTTGTGGCAACCCTCTCATTCTGTTTTCCGATATATGGAAAAGAAATAAACCAAAACGTTTTCTTTCCAGAAAATCCGTTTCTTTGAGTTATTATGTTAGTTGTTCACACGATCTTAATGTGGGCTCGTAACATAAATGGGGGCTCATCCGGGATTTGAACATGTTTTGCGTGTTTATCCCAAGGATTGCGCATCTAAATTGTCTTTTTTTTTGGGGAAACGTTTTTTACTGCGTCCGCGCATTTGTTTACCCTTTTGACGCGTTATGGGGATTGCGTTTGTGACCCAGTATTTCGATTTTTCCCAGTGTGCCAGGCTACCAGCACTGTCTTTAATTTTTCTTGCTTTTTGTGAATTTTTTACCGGTTTTGTCTGCTGCTTCTTTGGCTGTTTTTTCGCCATGTTCGATTTAGACGAGTTTATTAAATCTCCCACTCCCGACGCCTTCTCTGCCGCGACGCGCGATGATCTGGTGAGAGTTGCCGGTCATTATAAAATAGAGGTACGGGGTAGTCCATCTAAAGCAGAGCTGTTAGATTGTCTTACGGAAGCTTTGGGCCGTCTCGGTATATTTACATTCGGAGTCGAGGTGCCACCCGTAACACCCCCGGCTGCTCCTGATCCTGCAATCACACCTATGATCACCAAGGCGGCACTAGAGCTCCGTCGATTGGAGTTACGAGAAAAGGAGATTGAATGGGAGCGAGAAAGGACGCGTCTCGAAGCAGACAGACAGACGGTTCAAGAGCGTGAGAGGAGAGACCATGAGCTTAGACTGCGAGATATGGAACTCGCCCAAGCCATTCGTTTACAAGAATTGGATTTAAAAGCTCGTGAATCTGGCATTTCAAGCCATAATTTTGATGTCACTCGTAATATAAGACTTGTCCCACCATTTAATGAGAAGGATGTGGACAAGTTCTTTGCTCATTTTGAGAGAGTCGCTACGGTTTTGAAATGGCCACGGGATGTGTGGTCCATGACGTTGCAGTGCGTTTTTGTGGGAAAGGCGCAGCAGGCTTACTCCTCCCTGTCGTTGGAGGATGCTGCTGATTACGAGAAAGTAAAACAATCAGTCTTACGCATTTATTCACTTGTTCCTGAAGCGTACAGACAGAAGTTTCGCAATTACCAGAAGCCTGAGTCGCTCACGCACGTTGAGTTCATGCGGGAGAAAGAGTTGTTGTTTGATCGTTGGCTTAGCTCACAGAGTATAACAACATTTGAGGACCTTCGTGATACAATAATTCTAGAGGACTTTAAAAACTGTCTCCCGAAAACTGTTGCCACGTTCGTCAGTGAGCACAAAGATTTGACGGCGTCTAGCGCGGCGGTGCTGGCTGACGATTACGTGCTGGCGCATAGGGACGCGAGCTCTGGTCATGTGAACTTTCAGCAGAACCGAAACCGCAGCTATAGTTTAAGAGGTTCTCCTCCTGCTGTAGCAGTAAGCACTCCAACTTCGGAGCATAAAGGAGTGACTAACCCTAAAGATTATGTCCCGGTCTGTGGATATTGTAAAAAGCGTGGCCATTTAACTCCCGACTGTTTTTTACTAAAACGTAAAAACAAGTCTAACTCCACGGCTTCATCCAGGACTGAACCTGGTTTGGGTTTATGTGTTTCGACACTCCCTTTGACGTCTCGGAAAGACGAGAGTATTTGTCAGGCATTTGCACCATTTATTATGGACGGTTTTGTCACTTTGCTCGAAGAGCCTAATGCACGCATTCCTATTAAAATACTTCGCGACACGGCTGCGTCGCAGAGTTTCATTTTGGAGAATGTCCTGCCTTTCAGTGAAAAGTCCCACATTGGTGCGAGTGTCTTAGTCCAGGGTTTTGATATGGGATTTGTGAATGTGCCACTACATGAGATTTCACTCTCTTCTGACTTGGTCACGGGCACTGTAAAAGTGGGCGTACGTCCCTCTCTCCCTATTGCAAATGTATCGTTTTTGCTTGGGAATGATTTGGCAGGTGGGAAGGTATTTCCTAACCCTGTGGTAACCCATAATCCTGTTGTGACTTCGGCTTCTAAAAGTGAATGTCCTGACGATGTGGCTGTGAAATACCCTGAGGTTTTTCACGCCACTGTTGTTACGCGCGCCATGGCGAAAATAGCCAAAGAGACCCCTGTTCGTGAACGCAGTGATGAGTTTTCTGATCTCTGATACTTTTATTGCTCATCCCATGTCGTCTGCTAGTGGTAAAACGTCTGTGAAGTCGGCCCCGCTATCTGCGGTTCCTTGCGTTTCTAAATTGTCTCCCAGTCGCGAACAACTTATGTGCGGACAAAAAAACGATCCCTCTCTCTCTACACTATTGGCGGAGGCTGTCTCTGAGAAAGACATTGAGTCTGTGCCTCATGGTTATTTTATTCGTGAGGGGATCTTGTTGCGAAAATGGAGGCCGCTTGTGGCTTCTGCTGCGGATGAGTGGCGTGTGCTGAATCAGATTGTCATTCCGATGCCGTATCGAAATGAAATCTTACGCCTTGCTCATGATCACCATTTCGCAGGTCATTTAGGTATCAATAAAACATCCGATCGCATTTTGCGCTATTTCTTTTGGCCCGGTCTCAAGAGTGACGTTGCGAGACACTGCAAAACATGTCACGTATGCCAAGTTACGGGAAAGCCTAATCAGCTGATTCCTCCAGCTCCGCTACAGCCGATACCCGTCACGTCGGAACCGTTTGAACAGGTCATCCTAGACTGTGTGGGTCCGTTGCCGCGGACTAAGTCCGGAAAGGAGTATCTGCTCACAATTATGTGCAAGCTGACACGTTTCCCAGAGGCTATACCACTCCGAAGAATCACCGCAGCTGCCGTTATTAAGGTTCTCGTGGGTTTTTTTTCTCTCTTTGGCCTCCCGAAAATAGTGCAAACAGATCAGGGCACTAATTTTATGTCCAACGTGTTTAAACAGGCTATGGAACAGCTAGGCATCAAACACATAACGTCCAGCTGTTATCATCCCCAGACACAAGGCGCACTCGAGCGTTTCCACCAAACGTTAAAATCAATGCTCCGCGCATTCTGTCTCGAGTTTGTGCGTGACTGGGACGAAGGTGTTCCGTTTGCCTTGTTCGCTGTGCGTGAAGTAGTGAAGGAGTCCTTGGGGTTTAGTCCCTCCGAGCTTGTCTTCGGGCATACGGTACGCGGCCCGTTAAAAATGCTCAGTGACTCCATGTTGACCATGAACACATCACCTCCTCCCAACAGTCTGTCTGACTATGTGTCTAAACTTCGTTTGAGGCTCCATCGAGCTTGCGAGCTGGCTAAAGAAAACCTTGGCGTTACTCAGAAACGAATGAAACAGCGTTACGACCAAAAAGCTGTCTGCCGGGTATTTAAACCTGGTGATAAAGTGATGGTGTTTCTTCCAATTCTCGGCTCCGCGCTTCAACCACGCTATACCGGTCCCTATCTTGTAGAAAGACGTGTCGGAGATGTGAACTACGTCATAGCTACCCCTGACCGGAGAAAGCGATCTCGTTTATGCCATATCAATATGCTTAAACGCTACTGTGAGCGGGATCACTCTGACATTAAACCTCCCGCCTGCATTAAAAGCTCCCCCGCTTCAATGAGGCGTGTGATCGATCCAGCAGTGGCGCTGTCCAGCACGGCAGGTGCAGAAATTGCCACGACTCTGCCTGTTACCTGTCGGCCTGCCCCCTGTAGTTCAGCGCCCCCGTGTGGACCTGCTGCTCCGCCGCATGACGACGAGGGGGTTCGCTGTCCTGCCGCTGAGGTCGTCGAGGGCAGATTGAGGAACTCTGAAATCCTTGTGGGTCTGAACCATTTCTTTTCACATTTACCTAATTCAGAACGTGAAGATTTAATTTCTCTTTTCTCTTCTAATATTAATTTGTTTTCCGATGTTCCTGGTCGTACCACTGTCATGGCTCACGACATTGATGTTGGGGACACCAGACAGTTTTTTACAATACACTGTCATGGCGTTTGGTCTTAGGAATGCACCAGCTACGTTTCAACGGTTGGTCAACCACATTCTTGCTGGATTGTCTAACTGTGAGGCGTACCTCGACGACTTGGTGGTGTATAGCGCCACCTGGGATTCTCACGTTAGCCACCTGAGAGACGTGTTTGAAAGATTGTCCGCTGCTAATCTGACAATAAATCTGGCAAAATGCGAGTTTGGCCAAGCCAAGGTTGTTTATTTGGGCAAAGTGGTTGGTGGCGGCGAAGTGCGCCCGGTGCACTCGAAGGTTGAGGCCATTCTTAAATATCCTGCCCCCACAACTCGTCGTGAACTTAGACGCTTCCTTGGTATGGTCGGCTATTACAGGTCGTTCTGCAAAAATTTCTCCGCGGTAGCCGCCCCTCTGACTGACCTCCTCAGCACCAAACGGTCTTTTGTATGGACTGAGGAGAGTCGTGTCGCTTTTAATTTAATCAAAGCGTTGCTCACAACGGCCCCTGTGCTCGCCGCTCCTAACTTTACTGTCCCTTTTGTTCTTGCAGTAGATGCAAGTGATCTAGGAGCCGGTGCAGTACTTATGCAGGGTGGTAATGACGGACTGGAACATCCCGTTTGTTTTTTTTCTAGAAAGTTTAGCTGCCATCAACGCGCTTATTCCACTATAGAAAAAGAGGCCCTTGCCCTCGTGTTGGCGCTCCAGCACTTTGAAGTTTACGTTGGTGGTGCTGCGCATCCGGTGACTGTTTATACAGATCACAACCCGCTAACTTTCCTGGACCGGATGCGCAATCACAACCAACGGCTAATGCGCTGGTGCTTAATATTGCAAGCTTTCAATATTAACATCCAACACATCCGTGGTCGCGAAAATGTCGTGGCAGATGCGCTTTCACGTGCATAGGTTTTGTAGGCCTATTGAAAAATTTGTGTAAATAAATTGGATGGTTTTCTTTTTTTTCTTTTCTTTCCTCATTCATCCACTGATGTAAATATTACCTGTAACATGTGTTTTTTTTCCTTGTGAAAAATTGAAAAATTCTCCCCCAATTTATTTCTTTAAGGGTGGGGGTGTTACCTTGGGGCCTCCTTGTTCCTGGTAGGAGGAGACTTGCAGTGACTAATTGAAAAGGCCGGCCCTCCCAAGTATATAAGCCTGCCTACTTCTAAGTTGTCTCTCTCTTTTTTTCTCTCACACCCTCGACATGGCAGGCGCTGGCTGGTCGCACTTTATCTTTTGTTAAACCAGAACCCTTTTGTTCAAATCCGTATGAATTATTGTTGATCTTGGATCTTTTGTTTTATGGGGGGAGCGGTTGCCTTCTTTTCTGTTTTTGTGGCAACCCTCTCATTCTGTTTTCCGATATATGGAAAAGAAATAAACCAAAACGTTTTCTTTCCAGAAAATCCGTTTCTTTGAGTTATTATGTTAGTTGTTCACACGATCTTAATGTGGGCTCGTAACAAGGGGCAACAACGATTTTACTTCCTTCGGAAGCTTAACTCCTTCAATGTCGATAAGGTTATGTTGTCTTTATTTTATAAATCTTTTATAGAATCTGTTCTCACTTTTTCTTTTTTTGCCTGGTATGGGGGCATCAGCCTTAGGGACAAAAACAACTTCAGCCATATTGTAAGTTGATTGGCTGTCCACAAGTATCCTTGCTGAACATTTATGAGAAGCAGGTTACTCAGAAAGCAATGGCTATGTTGCACTGTAAAAATCACCCCCTTCATTGTTCATTTAAAGCCCTTCCCTCAGACCGGCGACTAAGAGTCCCTCTTTCTAAGTCCAATAGGACAAAGAACTCTTTTATCCCTAGCGCAATTTGTTTGCTCAATTTGCACAATTCTTTGCACATACCTGTAAATGTTTTTGAATCTGATGACTAGATAAGTGTGTTTTAACTTATATTTTTAACTTATATTAGCCCGTGTCTATCTCTTTGTCATGTGTCCTTGTGTATATTGTGTTTTTTATGTGTACCTGACTGCACAACCCGGTATCAGGCGATTTCGTGCTCATGCGCACAGACGTTAATCTATTGAATCGTGTCCCAGAGCACGATTGTCCGACTTTATTCGTGCTACACAGAACGAAATGTAAACCAACGCATTCTGAATGGGAGCGTTTCTCCGATGTTTCCGTGCTACACAGAACGAAATGTAAACCAATGCATTTTATATGGGAGCGTTTTTCAGAAGAGAGAGAGAGTGTGCGCCAGAGGTGGGGTAAGTCACTCATTTGCAAGTCACAAGCAAGTCCCAAGTCACTGTGGTGAGAATCAAGCAAGCCACAAGTCAAGTCATTGCTCAGGTCAAGCAAGTCACAAGTCAAGTCATACAAAAATCTGATGATCTAACCCAGTTTCCACATTTAAAAATCGGTAAAGAGAGTGGTTCATAAGTTGAGTTTTATCTAAACATTAACAATAACAATGTCTTCACATTAACAATAACTCAAACTATTGCAAAACCTTCCAAAACAATTATGTGAACAGTTTGAAAATGTTTTTATGATCATTACCTCCAACCTATGAACAGAATCAAATAGAACCTCTAGGTGGCCGAGAACAGTTCAAGTCAACCAGTCAATCTCCCTACATGTTGTAGAATATTATTTGCAACACATGGCATCAGAAATGAAAAAAATGGGGGGTTCCGGTAAGATGGCGGACGGGTAAGACGCTTAGTTTTGAGCTCGCCCAGGTCGGTCAAATAAACCCACTGAAACTCAACAACTCGACATACAAATGTAATAAAGCGGGTTATGGGTGGACGTCGAGGCCGTAGAAATACCAAAAACTCGAACAAAACTCAGGAAAACAGTGCGTTGGAAGAGATTGAACAAAACCAAATGGAACACGAGGGTGACGCAACGGGGAAAATGGACCAAGCTAAAACACTGAGAGAAGGACTTGCTAGCATCGGTAAGGATATAAGAGAGCTCAAGCAACAATTCCACAACGAATTGAAAACATTCAAGGACGAGCTTAAAAGTGAAATTAAAAATGAAATAAAGCAAGAAATCGCCTATCTCAGACAGGATATTGACCACAAGCTCACGGAAAACAATGAGGAATTACAGGAGCAAAAAACGGACATAACCGAAGCACAGGCCCGCATAGCAGAGCTGGAAGAATGTAACGCAGGGGCGAGCGACATGCTCGCTAAGGTGATGAAGCAGACACGTCAGATGCAGGACAAACTGACAGATCTAGAAGCGAGATCACGGAGGAACAATGTGAGGATTTTTGGCCTGCCCGAGGACACAGAAGGAGCCTCTGTCGCCGAATACCTGGGTAAGTTGCTAAAAAAGGAGCTGAAGTTACCCGACGGAACCAATCTGCAAATTCAGCAAGCACACAGAGCTCTCACACGAAAACCGTATCTAGGCGGCACTCCGAGATCAATAGTAGTTAATTTCCTTCAGTTTGAAACCAAGGAGATGGTCCTACAGAAAGTCTGGGAGAAGAAGGGGCTACAGGTGGGCGACAAAAGAATACATTTTGACCACGACTACCCCACTGAGATTGTGCAAAAACGAAAAACATATCTAAATATCAAGAAGATCCTGAAAGAAAGAGCCATCCGTTTCCAAACCCCATTCACGAAAATAAGAATCCATTGGAACAATGGTGTGCGGACCTACGACAGCGCGCGGGAGGCAGCGGAGGACCTGACAGCCAGGGGAATACCTGTGCACGTGCCGGGTGATGACGCGGAGCCTGCGGAGGAGTGGAACCGAGGTGAACGGGGATGGAAACGAGCAGGACGCCCGAGAGCGATGACGGATGCGGCGGCACAACGAGCGAAGGAAAAGTTGCAAGGTTTCCAGCGGAGAGCCGACAATTAATGCCCCAGACAGAGTGGAAGATAGCAGCGCTGCAAGGTAACACACACGGCTTCATTTAATTGAGTTCATTAACGTATGAAAACGCCGACAGGGCGAGGGAGAGCCATCAATGTTGGACAGTTCTAGGCTGGGGGTATTGCCGTTCTACGGATATGGCTCCGGGTCTAGGGATGAGCCCTCACAGGAGAGGATTTCTCATCCACCCACCAACAGGGACTTGGGGGAGAGGAGAGGAATGACCCCCATTTGGAAGTTCGATAATGTTCATATTGTTCTTATTTCTGTTTATGTTCACGTTCACGTAAGTTTTAGCTGCTTGGGAAAATATGTACACACATTACTGAAGCAATATGGTAAGTCATGAATTAAAGATAATGTCTTTAAATGTAAATGGTCTAAATTCGCCTAAGAAAAGAGGACTGGTCTTGACAAAATTGAAAAAAGAAAAACAACATGTTATTTTTTTACAGGAGACCCACCTGTGCCAAGCAGAACACGAGAAATTTAAGAAATTAGGCTATAAAAATTCATACTACAGTACATATAAACAAAGTCGTAAAAGAGGAGTTATAATATTAATTCCAAATTCAACTACATTTGTTTCTGAGAAGGTAATTAAGGATACAGAGGGAAGATATGTAATAGTGAAGGGCAAACTAGACACGGAGACTGTAACGTTGATAAATGTATATGCTCCTCCAGAAAGCAATAAGCAATTCTTTTAAAACACTATTTAATGTCATAGCGACGGAATCAGAAGGAGTTTTAATTTGTGGGGGGGATTTCAACATAACCATGAACCAATGTCTGGATACAACAAGTTTGAAAGGGAGCAAAAAACAGAAATCAAAATTTGTAAAGATATCCTTGGAAGAGATGGGAATGATGGACATATGGAGGAACCTCAATCCTCTTGAAAGGGATTTCACACATTATTCGGCAACGCACAATGTGCACACAAGAATTGATTATTTTTTTATAAATAAAGTTGCCGGATACAGAGTAACCGAGTGTATCATTGGGGGGGCAGATATATCAGATCATAATACCCTGTTTCTAAAATTACATCTTAATGCCAGGAAAAGACAAACAATCTGGAGACTTAATGTGGGAATGCTGAATAATAAAAGTTTAGTGGAGGAATTAAAGAAAGAAATTGGGCAATATATGGAAGACAATAGTAACGGAGAAGTTGACCCACACATTGTTTGGGATGCCCTGAAGGCGGTTGTTCGAGGGGAAGTAATAGCTAAAACCTCTAAAATAAAGAAACTTAAAGCAGAGGCGTTCCAGAACCACTCTTTAAGGTTAAGAGAACTGGAACAGCAATATCAAAAGACAAACAACCCGAATATATGTAAAAACATTAGGGATACCAAAACTAAGATAAATGATATATTAATGGACGAATATGGAAAAAAGAACATATTTATGAAACAAAATTATTATGAAATTGGCCCAAGAGCAACTAAACTCCTAGCAAAACGTATACGAAAACAACAAGCAGTTAATACCATACATACAATTAAGGATCCATGCACCAATGAGATGATAGACGAGCCGGAAAATATAGAAAGAGTATTTAGGGGGGTCTATGAAAGATTATATACACAACCGGCTGCTGCGAACGAGGAAGAAATTAGAACCTTTTTAAACAAATTGGATTTACCGTCGATTGGCACATACCAAAATGAAAGATTAACAGCAGACATTACAAGGGAAGAGATTATTTATGCTATAAAATCATTGAAAAACAATAAATCTCCAGGGAGCGATGGTTATCCTGCAGAGTGGTACAAGATTTTTAAGGAGGAACTGCTACCAGCTCTCCAGACTTCCTTTAATTGGACTCTAAAAGAAAACAAAACACCACCAACATGGGCAGAAGCAATTATATCAGTCATTCCAAAACCAGGCAAAGATAAGGATAGATGCGAAAATTATAGACCGATCTCAATACTGAATATAGATTATAAATTATATACGTCAATTATCTCGAAAAGAATAAATACCTTCATTTCAGAATTAATTGACGAAGATCAAACGGGATTCATATCGGGCCGCCAAACCCAAGATAGTATACGCCGAACTCTACAAATAATTGGCAATGCCAGAAGAGAGAACAAAGCACTGTACTGGTTAGCATTGACGCAGAGAAGGCATTCGACTGTGTGAATTGGAAATTCCTCTATCAGGTGTTGGAACGATTCGGATTTAATACTAAATCAGTACAATTGATTAAAACACTTTATCAAAAACCCTCTGCTAGAATTAAAATTAATGGAAGTTTGTCCAAGAAAATATATCTGCAGAGATCGACCAGACAAGGATGCTGTATGTCATCGACCCTGTTTGCGATTTTTATTGAGCCCTTAGCTCAAGCAATCCGACAAAATAAAGAACTTAAAGGGGTCACGATTAAGGGTGTAGAACATAAATTGGGACTTTTTGCGGAAGATTTAATAGCTTTCCTCGAACAACCCAACACGTCGCTCCCTAATTTGATGAAGCTACTACACACGTATGGCCATCTGTCAGGATATAAAATTAATGTTTCCAAAACACAGATTTTATCGTTTAATTATACCCCACCAAAAGAGATCATGGAAATATATGACCTTAAGTGGAACCTAAAGTCAATTCAATATTTGGGCGTTACGATCACTAAGAACTCCACCGACCTATATAAAGCAAATTATAACAATTTAGATCAAGAAATAAAAAAAGATATAGCAAGATGGTCTACCCTCCCACTTGATCTAAACTCAAGAATTGAGATAGTTAAGCTTAATATATTGCCCAGATTTCTCTATCTATTCCAATCTTTACCAATAGAGGTCCCCAGGGGTCAATTTGCTAATTGGGACAGAATGATTTCCAGATTTGTCTGGGGGGGCAAAAGACCTAGAGTCAGATACAAAACTCTTCAGCTAAGGAAAGAGAGAGGAGGTATGGGTCTCCCAAAATTAAAGGAATACTATTATGCTGCTCAATTGAGACCTGTGTACTGTTGGTGTAGGTCAGAATTTAGAGCAAAATGGAAAGACATAGAAAGAGAAGTAAAACAAATCCCAATTCAACATAACAAACTATACAAAGAACTCAAAAATAAAATGGACCCAACAACAGTACACACGCTAGGTCTATGGTTTAAAATTTTGAAAAAATATAAGATTCAGAATGACATTAATATATTAAAATGGGTAGCACATGATAGAAATTTCAAACCTGCAATGTATGATCCAGGATTTAAGCACTGGGTTACAAAGGGAATAACAACTTGGTGTGTTTTGGTAAAAGACGGGAGGCTGGAGAGTTTTGAAAGTATAAGAAGAAAATATGAATTGGGAGCTCATGAATTCTATAGATACCTTCAAATGAGGGACTATTTCAAAAGGGAAATCGAGTCAGATTCTCCCAAGGAGGTGAACGGTGTCATCCAAATCATAATAAAAGCATATCAGGAAAGTAACATAAGAATAATTTCGGCAATGTATAGAGGTTTGAATACTAACGACAAACATTCAACTAAATATATTAAGACGAAATGGGAAAAAGAACTCAATGTACAAATTTCAGATGAAGATTGGCATGACATGTGGAGGGCACATCACTCGTCCACCAGTTCACGAACTTGGAGGGAATTCTCATGGAAGAATCTCATTCGTTTCTTTATAACACCGAAAGTGAAAAGTAAGCAGCTTAACAAGAGTCAGAAATGTTGGCGGGAATGTGGGTCTTATAATGTGGACCATGCACATGTTTTTTGGAATTGTCAGAAAATAACTGTATTTTGGGAGATGGTTTGTAAAGTATTAAAGCAAATACTAGGATATGAGGTCCCCAAAAGTAGTTTGGTGCTCTATGTAAATTTCAGGAAGAGAATATTATTGCGAGTGATATATATTTGATCAAAATACTGCTGGTAGCGAGCAAGAAAGCTATCACCAGACATTGGTGTAAAGAAACACCACCAACGAAGACTCATTGGTTTACTATTGTTGAAGAGATAGCTGTAATGGAGAAACTGACACACAAACTGAGACTTCAAGAAACACAATTCGACTGTAAATGGGAAAAATGGGCACTTTACAGGACTCAAAATGAAGACATCGGATTGGAACAGTAGTACATAATTACAAACTCAGGATATGAGAATATGAAGGTACATCCCAGGCAGGTTTTTCTTGTTTTCTTGTTTTTTGTTTTTCTTTCTTGTTTTATTTTATTGTATTTGTATTTTTATTTCTATAGCCATTCCATTTGTTGATGTTGATATAATGTTGTCATGTTACTGTGAAAAACTGTCAATAAAGATCTAAGTGATAAAAAAAAAAAAAAGAAATGAAAAAAATGAATATTTCAAAAGTAATATCACATACACATACTGTAGGAAGGGGAAATAGTAATACGCAAGCCTGAAAGCTGGTAGCGATCTTGCTGCCTCGCAACATACATCGATTTACAATGCATTGCATTTGCAAAAAATAAAATCTGACAGTACTTTGTCACTGAGTTGGAAACGATGGGGTTGCATTATCACCCCACCATGGCTGAACACACGTTCAACAGGTGCACTGGATGCAGGGACTGCCATAACACTTACCGCCACCTTGAACAAAGAGGGGAGGGTGCGCCTGTTCATGGCCCAAAACTGAGGGCGACTCTTCCCATCACAAATGTCCAAGTAGTGGTTCAACTGAATTTGGGGACTGGAACTTGAATCCATCTTAAGTTTTTTTGCGGTATGCTGAGAACAGCCCAGTCTGACGCTCTGGCTCTGACGGTGTAATTTGGTCCTGCTCATCGGTGGTTGGACTGGTTGTGGTCGTGCCAGCATCTCTGAGAATCAAGTCGGATAAACAAGCAAAAACAATAATCACAAAATATTTCTATCAAAATGTCAATTTTGTCATTCATTAACATAAATGTGGGAGGGAAAATATTAGGAACACTTTTCAATATAACACTCTCCAATACACCACTATCACCCACTACAACCTCAATAATAACTATAAAGTAGAATTATCACCTTTCTGACAAAGTAAACAAAAACTGAAGTGCTCAGTGTGTATATATCAACATACTGAACATTTGTCTTACAGCCTATTTCTTCTTAGGTCTGACATTAAAATTGGATTACTACGGAAAAAATAACATACTTTTTATCATCACAGACACATCCTCCTTGACGTTTTCAGGGGCCAAAACATCATGGGCCAACCATATGGTGCCGAATGAAGGATCCAGCCGAGCAGCTTTTAGGTGTAGAGGGTCAGAGAAGGGCAAGGTTGCTCCATCACTCTGGTCATCTGCCATCCTCACATGTACAAAGATCCCTCTGAATCTTCTTTGGAGTGATCCTTGCAGGCTACGGATCAAGCGACTCAAGTAGTGCACTCTCTCTTTTTGATTTTCCAAGTGGTGATTTAGAGAAAGGGTGCAGGATACCACAGCACTTATAGTGACAATCTTTTTCTCTTCAATCTCTCGTGTGGAGCAAAGAGCTCAACCTTGAAGCTTTGGAGAGAGCTGCACTGATTATTTTAGTGTATTTTAGGCCATCACCTATAGTCAATTGAAGGGTGTGTGCAAAACATTGAAGTCTTGTCTGGGACTTTGCACGCAAGACATTTTCAACCCTCTCCTGCTCTTCCACAGTCAGGTCGTTCCAATGTTGAAATCACCAAGGTCGTCATCTTCATCTTCCTGTCCAGGAAAACATGTAGAGAACGCCTTTTTCATGTTTGCAGCATTGTCACAGATGATGTGGTCGACCTTTTTTTTGATTTCATATTCTTCGCATATTTGCTCAAACTCTTCACAAATTCTTTCCCCTGCATGGGAACCTCTGAAGCGGTTGCATGCAAGCAACTGAGATTTCAACTGAAGACTGTCATCTTCGATGTTGATCCAATGTCCTGTGACTCCAAGAAAGCCTCTCATCCTGCGGTCTGACCATTTGTCTACAGTCACTGACACATTTTCTGCCATTGCTAGTTCATTTTTTAGCTTGATTTGTCTATCTTCCACCAGACTGTCAATCTTTGAAGTAACTGTTCTTCGACTGACTAGAAAGTACTTGTTGTCCACTATTGACAAAAACTGATGAAAGCTTTGATGTTCAACGATGGACAATGGCATGTTGCAATTTATAATTAGGTCCGACAGTATTGAGTGTGTAATGCCTTTCTGCTGGGATGGTTGCAGTTGTATAGTTGCACACTTCTCGGTTCGATGAATTGGGAGATTGAAGGCTGTTTAAGATCCAAAAGCACTTTGGTATGGATGTACTCTTCATATCTGTAGACAGTAAAAAGAAAAGAGGAATATATTCAGGCCACATTATGATCTTCATTGCATAGTAAATCATTAGAAATATAGTTTAGTTCTATGAATGCAAGAATCAAATATGATTAATTGTAATCTTGGAACTGCAGACCATATAGCTAGGTCTCAGTCTGTTAAATTTCTGTTAATATGCCATGTGAGAGGCAACTTTTATAGGGCTTATGACAAGTCAAATTAAAATCAGAGTTAAGTTTTCCATTTATAACATTAACAAAATCAATATTCTTCACTCCTTTCTTTCTTTACAATGTAAGGTAATAATGTTTTAATAGCTTATAATACATATTCAAAATTAAACATTTACAAAGCTGATGATTATTATTGTGTATATGTATGCTATTAAGTGACTCTTAACAAGGCCTACATTTCATGGCTTTCAGAAACTTTCAAGAAAAAACTTGACTATGAATTTGATCATCAGAACATCTTCACTTTACCCATAGAAAGTGTGTAGGTATTTACCAAGAAAAACGTTAAAAAACAGCTTAGAAAACGGTTAAATGGCAAAAACCAGCTTGTTGATACAACTTTTTTTCAAGGGAATGAGAGAGAAAATACATTAAATAAGACAGAAAAAAAAATAGAGCCTCAAATCTATCACACCAAATTCCCTTACAATAAACTATAAAGATTGTGGCAAACAGGATTTTCATTATCATTGCTACACAACCATCAATCAAACACATAGAAATACACTCTCTATTCACCCATAGTTTATCTCAAGCTCTCACTCACACACACTCTCTCTCTCTCTCAAAAACTTGAGGTGACACGTTAATCTGCAGTAACAATCCGCGAGTCGCGGCCGTTATCAGCGTGCATGAATCAATACAATTGGCCATATAAAACAACAGTCTGTAAATTTATTTATTGTGTATTTATTTATTCAACCACGTTGAAGAGCTATTTTTCATCCCTAGGCAATCTTTCTCCTTCTCAATCTTCCGTTTTCTACCCCAGAGAGCTTTCCTTTCTGACTCTCCACCTTTAGGTCCCTGTGTTACGTTAGACATTTCAAATATTCACCGGAGAAAAACACACACAACCGCCATCAACTCTTTGGTCGGGGAACTACTCGGACCGTTTTATTCTGCGCATGATCACATGACATTAAACAGTGCACCCAGGCACGCATGCTCATATAATCACGTCTATGTGTAGGCTATTTAACATGGCTTTGCACCTGCACTTATATTCAGTAATATACTTAACACTCCCACTCAATGACATGTTTATAGCTCCCTCTTATAGTAAACAAAACAATTATTATTTATTTTTTTACAGAACTCCAGAATATAATAATATATAATAAACATTTGGCTCATTGACAATGTTAATAACAAAATAAAAACTTTACATCTGTCAGTACCCTTCACTCTCCAAACAAATACCTCTTGAACTTCTCAAGCTTAGCCTTCACCACTGGTTTGGTAAGGACATCAGCTACCATGTCTGCAGTAGGGCAGTATTCTATAGCTATTTTCCCTTCTTTGTGTGCAGACCTTATAAAGTGATACTTTATATCTACATGTTTGCTTCTCTGTCGACTTACTGGGTTCTTTGATAAAGCTATCGCCCCCTGGTTGTCTTCGTATACCTTCACTGGTACATGCTGGTTGCTGCTGTCTATTCCTGCTAGTAGTTGTACAAGGTACATACTCTCCTGAGTAGTGGCTGCTAGTGCCATATACTCAGCTTCGCAAGTTGACAGTGCCACTGTAGGCTGTTTTCTACTTTTCCAAGATATAGCTGGACCATTTTCAGTTAAGCTGAAGCAGTATCCAGTTGTGCTTCTCCTGTCATTTTGATCGGCTGCCCAATCACCATCACTATATCCCTTTGCGACATATCGGGCTTTGCACGTTTCAGATCCATCTGAACTCTCTTTTACTGCATATACCCAGCGACCTCCCACTGCTCGCTTGCCCCGTGGCAGTGGGGTCAGAGTAAAAGTCTCATTCTCTGTTAAAGAGGTCATCTCCTCTTCCATTGCGTCAGCCCACATTTTTGACTTCTTAGAGTCCATAGCCTCTCTAAGTGTTTTAGGTACACCATAAGTCACTCTGTAGAAATAATCAACATTTTCATCATCATCATTGTTACACTCAGCTTTACACTGGTACTCCTTTAAGTGGTCTGGAGCCTTCCTTTGCCAGGTAGGATACCTGCTTTCTTCCTGTTCTATCTGAGTATTATCTGTCTGAGTGGGACTTGTCTCAGCAGTCTCAACACTGGGTTCTTTACACCCCTTAGGTTGTTCCTGACCCTGGTTGGCTATCTTTGGTGGTGTATCTCCATAACACTCAATGTTGTCCCCCATGTCATGATCTGTCTGAGTCTGGCTATCTGCGTTACCTTTGTTGATGGATTTCACCAGCCTATGTTTAAGGACTTTTCCTGTCTCAGGATAATAGACATTATATGATGGGCTATATTTATCATAGCCTACAAAGATTCCCTTTGCACACCTAGAATCCAGCTTCTTCTTATCCTGCTTGTATGTGTAGCATTCAGAGCCAAATATTTTCATATTAGAAAGGTTAGGTGTTTTTCCTGTGAAAACACGGTAAGGTGTCTGCTCTAGTCGGTTACTGTAACACCTGTTACGGATCTGAGCTGCTGTCTGTACAGCATATGTCCATAATTGCTTTGGGAGGTTACTCTCCAATAGCATGCATCGTGACATCTCAAATAGGGTTCTCCAACCCCTCTCTGCAGTTCCGTTCTGATGAGGAGAGTAGTGTGCACTAGTCTCGTGCCTTATCCCTTTACTCCTAAGTAAAGATTGGAACTCCTGCCCGGTAAACTCTGTACCGTTATCAGATCTTATGCACTTTACTTTTCCATATGGAGCTACATCTGCTAGGAATTTTTCAGTAGCTTTTGTCGTGTCACTCTTTACTTTGATAAAGTATGGAAAAATCATCCCACTGTGATCATCAGTAAATGTTACAGCATATCTGTACCCATCTTTATCAGCTGGTTCTATTGGACCGCATAGGTCTGTATGTACTAATTCTAGTACAGTTGTAGCTTTTGCGTCTGCCTGTCTGTTTCTGTTTTGTGTAAATTTGCCCTGTGTGCATATTTCACAATTTGTATTGGACTTGTCATGTTTCCCTTTTATCACCATCCCTTCTACCACCTTTTCTAGTTTTGAAACATCATCAAAATTACAATGACCAAGTATCTTATGCCACGTTTGAATGTCATAACACCCCTTCACTTCATCACTGTTTTCATCTTCTACTGTGCTAAGGTAATACAGCCTACCATACACATCCATTTTGAACTTGGTACCGTCTTTGTGGATCAGCCAGTCATCATTGTTCTTGAAACGAAACTCGGCTCCGTTGGCTGTCGCCGCTTTGACTGAAAAGATGTTCTGAGGAAAAGATGGGATGTAGAGTGCTTGCTTGAGCCTCGTCTTCACCCGTCGTCCCACGCTGTCCAGTAGGTAGACTTCAGCGTCTCCCCTCATCTTCGCCATCCCGCTCACCTTGGTTCCATCGGCAAGCTCGATCGTGTGGTCTTCGGGTCGGAAGCTCTCATCAACTGTCATGAACTTGTTGGGGTCGTTGATCATGTGTGTTGTGGCGCCACAGTCGACCATGAGGCCCTTCTTGTTTCCTCGTTGTGTCGGACAGTCACTTATTTTAAAGAAACAGAACGATGTCGGCTCTGCCTCCGTTTCTCCATCAGCTTTCTTCACATACTCACGGTCTCGTCCTCGGCCGCGCCCTCTGCCTCGCTGTGGTGTGTCCCATTTTCGTTCTTCCCTTCTCGCTTGGAATCCGTCATGACATTTCCTTGCCATGTGTCCCTTTTTACCACATGTGTAACACTCGACATCAGCCAGGTTCATTTTCTTTCCTCTTCCTCTTCCACGTGGCCATGTTGCGCTGCCAGTCTTCATCACGTTGTCTTCTTCTACATTTCCATCACTCTGCCCATATTTTTCAGTGCTCTCATAACTTCTGAGTTTTGTTTTAAACTCGCTGAACATTACAATGTCATTTGTCTGGGTGATGTGGACGACGAATGGCTTATATGTATCAGGTAGCCCCTTTACTACCATTGCTATCTGAAGCCCATCACTAATATGCTCGTCTGCTCTTCTTAATGACGTGAATATAGTTTCTGCTCGAATTATGTAATCAGTTACCGTTTCATTGCTAGCCTTATGGAGCGAGGAAAGTTCACAGTACAAACTCACGACGCACGGTTTGTCCTTTCCCGCATAGTGCTCGTGGAGAATCTCCAGCGCTCTTCTTCCATCACGTTTTGCGTCCCTCATTACCAAGGATAAACTCTTGTCGTCTAGGCATTGCACCAGCTCTGCATATGCCTCTCCGTTCTTGGTCTCGTCTTCTGCGAGGGCTTCTTCGTCTTCCCCGTCTATCTTCGGGTCCTCCGTGATGACTTCTCCGAGGCCGCGTAACTCCATGTGCGCGAGGAACCTCGTTTCCCATAGCTCATAGTTTTTCTCATCGCCGTCGAATGAAAGTCTAAACCATCTTTGGCCTGCATGACTGGGCCCATAACCTGTTACGTTAGACATTTCAAATATTCACCGGAGAAAAACACACACAGCCGCCATCAACTCTTTGGTCGGGGAACTACTCGGACCGTTTTATTCTGCGCATGATCACATGACATTAAACAGTGCACCCAGGCACGCATGCTCATATAATCACGTCTATGTGTAGGCTATTTAACATGGCTTTGCACCTGCACTTATATTCAGTAATATACTTAACACCCTGTCACACGCTCCATTGTGGGGTGGGGAACAAGGAGCGGGGGCGCCTAATCAGTGGCATGCCTCTGTTATTGATCATTTACACAGACGCTGTTAAATACAGAAAAAAGACTTCTCCAAATAATTTCACCCCCACCGCTTCTAGCCCCTATGCGTCGCATATAGTGCATAACCACTTTTTGCTCACCTGATCTTATGCATATCTTTAACGTAATGTTAGCTTAATAAACTACTGTGTTGGAATTTATGTTAGCAAACGTTACCTTTCTAGTTAACGTCTGAACCATTTGACCAGCCAATAAGTTAGCTAAAGACACTTTTACTTCGCATTTTATTGATAAGACATATACTGTTACGTATTTTAAGCACATAAGCTGCCCCCACATAGCCACAAGGAAGCAGGATCAAACATATAAGCTGCATTACCTCCACATAGCCACAAGGAAGCAGGATCAAACATATAAGCTGTAATTACCTCCACATAGCCACAAGGAAGCAGGATCAAACATATAAGCTGTAATTACCTCCACATAGTCACAAGGAGGCAGGATCAAACATATAAGCTGTAATTACCTCCACATAGTCACAAGGAGGCAGTGTTACCTCTTTCCTGTTCCTTGGCTCTCAGACCGTAGCCGGGGAGCACAGGGGAGACGTTCCCTCCAGGGCCGATGTCCTTTCGGGGGTAACACCCTTCACTATGACCGGCAGTGGGTCTGTTCACGGGTCGGTTCATAGGTCGGAAGACACAGGCACGGATTCTTGGCGTTTGGTACTTTATTTAACAGTACACTATGCTCCAAAAACACAACCGGACTCATTTAGTTCCTCCTAGACTGACACTCGCTCACTCGCTCGTTCACTCATTCGTCGACTCATTCGCTGACGTCACTCACACACACACACAGACATTCTCACGCACACACATACGCCACTCTCGTAACAGGCAGGATCAAACATATAAGCTGTAATTACCTCCACATAGCCACAAGGAAGCAGGATCGAACACACAATCTGCATTACCTCCACATAGCCACAAGGAAGCAGGATCAAACATATAAGCTGTAATTACCTCCAAATAGCCACAAGGAAACAGGATCAAACATATAAGCTGTAATTACTTCGCATAGGCCGCGCCTACTTCGCATAGGCCACGCCTACTTGATACAAACGGGGAGCGGGAGTCAGACGAGGTAAGAGACATATGGCAGACCCGTAATGGTAGCTACGGCACGGCTCCTCGGCTTGTTTAAATCATGTCGGCATGTTAATATTTAATACATGGTGTCATAATCCTGCTGAGAAGTGGAATATACTGGGCACCGGTGTTCTGCTAATTTCTGCTCCCTTGTCAGATTTTGCTACCGTAGTGCGACTCGATGGTAGAGTCTATCAAATCATGCTACCCTATCAGAAAATGCTACCTTACGTCACGAGCTTATTTGATATGTAAATTGCCTCTATAATGCTCCCGCTGCAGAATCCCGTTATTTTACAACACTACTCACCCTATGCACACTGTAAGAATATGGGGAGCATAGTTTGAGGCTTGTTTATAACTTCTTTATTGAAGATTTCAGGGGTACAAATGTCAAAGCACTGTCTAGGGATAGTTCAATGGTGTTGTATGAGGTACTTCTGTAGTTTGTCTGTTACTGTTACGTATTTTAAGCACATAAGCTGCCCCCACATAGCCACACGGAAGCAGGATCAAACATATAAGCTGCAATAACTACTCCAGCCACAGATGGCAGCACCTTTAGAGGGGTGAGGAAGCCGGAGCCATTACGTCACATAGGCCACGCCTACTTCACATAGGCCACGCCTACTTGATACAAATAGGGAGCGGGAGTGAGATGAGGTCAGAAACATGGCAGCCCTGAGGTAGACGAGTGCCAGCCGTTTGTAACTCCACGTGTGTCAAATGCAATTCCCCTACTGTTGCTTCATAGTTACCATACCGAAATACTTTAACAAATAAAGTGAGTTAAAAGCGATCCGGATTAGACTACTTTCTTCAAGAACACGACACTACCTTATGGAGATGGATATCAATCACTAGAAGGAGTTTGGGTGAAACATTGCTGTAGCAGAAGTCAGCACTGTACTGATGCAGACAGGGGATTGGGACTTAAGAAGCGAACAGTCACAGCAGAACATGAGCACCCACCATACTATCGCCCTGCCACACATCATGCGTCTGCAGCGCTTGTGTGTGATTCGTTTTTTTGTCGGCGAACATGTTAAGATTAAAGCAGCCGTTTGTGTACAGTCTGGAGGGACTTCAGACCCCCGTGGAAAAGCACACGGTCATTGCAGCCCAGGAACTAAAGGTTTTATGGTCGAGGAGTTCCTGGTAGTGTTACGCATTTTAAGAACATGGGCTACCATACATAGCCACTAGGAAGTAGGACCGAACACATAAGCTGTTATTACCACACATAGCCACTAGGAAGTAGGATCAAACATATAAGCTGTAATTACCACACATAGCCACTAGGAAGTAGGATCAAACATATAAGCTGTAATTACCATACATAGCCACTAGGAAGTACATAGTGGCTATGTGTGGTAATTACAGCTTATGTGTTCTATCCTACTTCCTAGTGGCTATGTGGGTAGCTTTATGTGTGAATACGTAACAACTGGTGGAATGTTTTAGATTATTTGGAAAGATACACAGCCGTCTGGTTGCATTATGACTTGTAGGGACAATAGTGTGACTTGTAAAGACAGCAGTAACATTACTAGCCTATCGCCTTTATCAAGCATGTTCGCACGTCCTCCATAACTGCAAAACATTTTGTTCATCCAAGTGTTTCTCAAACCTCTACAGTTATGACAACAATATACATTTCTTCTCTACAATTTCAGACACCTTGTGGAGGGGCATCGAACCCTGAGTCCAACGAGGAAGCCCCAGCCTCGTCGACAACCAAGAAGGCAAGTTGAACTTTTATATAATGTTGGCCATTTGAGGTTTGTAGATGTTGGTTCAGTGTCTTAAAGAGGGTGTTACATTGCCTCCACATTTTGGGTCAAATAGTAACTGGTGGAATGTTTTAGATTACTTGCAATGATACACACACACAAACACTATTATTTCTGTCATTGTTATTATTATTAGTATGCCCTAAAAGTATATCGGGACATTTCAATCGTAAAACAAACTTTACAATCAATATATATTTATTTTCTTACTTTTATGTTACATTTTGGATCCTCAGTGCCACCATGTATTAACCAGTGCAGTTGTCTCCAGTTTGGATCACTGTCAAGACTGTAGAGGACCCGTCTCAAGCCTAAAATGGATTGGTCTGACATGTAAAAGTCAGTATCTGTTACTGAAACAGCTTTTTTTTCTTTCTTTTCAGACACTTCTCAGTTAAATCCTCATCGTTTCAATAGCATACCTAGGATTTCACTTGAGTTACTTTAATTTTTGTTAGTTATTCGATGTTTAAAACCTTTGCTTAAAAAATATAACCAGCTAATTCTCCATTGTAAATTTGTTTCAGTATGTTCAACATCATGGCACAAATCCTGCTTCACCAGGAATAACGAATCACTGGTACGTTATCATATAACTATGAATGAGAGATCTGTTTGGATAATGGAAAAAAAGTTGATCCAGATTTCTTCTGTCTTTTTATATGAAGGTCACTGAATTTTCCATTGTTGACGGTTCCATCTGTGATGAAGACATTCCTGAAACTGCAACAAGTAGTGATGGATGCAGCTCTGATGAAGACTGGGATCATAACCTTGCCACCGTCAATGAATCACATTGTAAGATTGCAAGGTCTTCTGAGGAGAGGGAAAAGACTGTGCCACAACCTATAAAATATGTTGACCTGGAGGACAAGACTGCTTCTGACTCCAACAAAATCAGTTCTGAACATGAACCCACCACAAGCAATACTCAGAGGCTCCCAAGTTTCAAGAAGAAAAAGAAGATGATTATTTCAGAGTCTTGTTCTTCTGATAAGAGGGAAACAACTGACTCTTCATCCACCTCTTCGTGCACTCTAAAAAATTACTGTTATGTTTGCAGGAAACCTCAATCTAAAATTTCCCGACACTTTAAGAAGCATGAAAAAGAAGAGCCTGATATTGCTGAAGCATTCGTGTTCCCTAAACACTCTAACGAGAGAATATTTTACTTGAGAAGCTGTGGAACAAAGGTAATTACCAACATAATCAAGAGGCAATGCAGAATCAGAGTGGACCACTGAAATTAAAACGAAGACCAGGAAGATCGAACAGCTCACTTAATGCCAAAATGGATGTGCACTGTGTGTATTGTAAAGGCATGTTTGTTCGCAAAGAGCTTTGGCGCCATATACGTGGATGTCCTTAATAGGAAGTCTCAAACACTGACCAACTGGTAGGGCCAAAGTCTTAGTTCTGGCTGATGTTGCAGAGTCAACATTCTCCCAATCTATTTCTCCTGGGTTGTGGAAGATCCTTGGAAATATGAAGCAAGATGAGGTATCATCAGCATCTCCAAATGATTTCCTCATACTGCAACTTGGTCAGTCTCTCTACAACAAACATGGAATACATGAGACAGAAGGTTGGGGAAATGGTCAGGCTATTGGTGAGCTTGAGAAAAAAAAGTTCTATATTTAGCTCTGAAGATGCTGTAAAACCGACAAACTTAGAGTTATTGAGGCTGTGAAAGACGTTATTATGAAGAGATGCACTGCTATCAAACTTCCAGAGTTATTGAGGCTGTGAAAGACGTTATGATGAAGAGAAGCACTGCTATCAAACTTCCAGAGTTATTGAGGCTGTGAAAGACGTTATGAGGAGAAGCACTGGATCAACAACAGCCCATGTCGTAGCAGGCATGGGCTGTTCACCAGAAATGATATCTGTTAAAAAAACAAATCCAATGATTTCTGTTAAAAACAGACTGACCAGAGGAGTGCTTTATTTCATATATAGAAAATAACAAGTATTTTTTTTCCCACTCTTTTCGAGCAGAAATATACTTACTAAAATAATGACATGGAAAAATAAGTACACAACAATCTGAAACTCTTAGGTCAAGGTTAACCAATCCTTAGGAATTGATTTTTAACTTAATTCTGACAAAATGTCATATTTCTACTATACCTATTTGAGAGTCTAGAAAGAATATTAATTCAGAAGGTACCAATTTATAGAAGACAAGGAATACATGTGCAGATACTAAAATACCATTTGTATTTAACATAAAATACACACATCTTTGCACACATACGTATGTACTGTATATATATATATATATATGGATATATATAAGGAGATATATATATATACATATACATACATTACATATACATTTTTCCATGTGTGTGTGTATATATATATATATATATACACATAGAAAAATAAGCACCAACGCTTCTTTCGGTCACAGTGTTTAATCAAAGCTTTACTGTCAAGTTTCAAGAGGCTCTGCAAAGAGTGAGACATCAGCTAGACAGTCAGTGTTAGAGCCATATTCTGTTGACATTATGTTTGATTAATTTATTAATATGCTACATGGTTTTGGCTTTGTTGCTTGAGTTAATGGTTTAACCGCTCAGTGACAGCTCTTTTGATATTTGTTAGAAAAGGTTTATGTTGATCCTTCATGTTTTCTTTTGCTTTCGGTGAAATAAATACCGCAAAGCTGACGGACGACCCCTGCCTTTTATTTTTGAATCAAAGGAGCGAGCGTTTCTAAAAGCCACAATCCCGAAAGAACGTGCCTATTTTGGATTAACAGCAAAATAAGGTAGGGGGAAGTAGGGGGGAGAAGACCAAGCGGTACCTTAATGTTTAGCGTGTTATAGAGCGGCGAGGCCTTTATGTTTAGGGCGTTAGACAGTATAAGCCCTACCAGTGTCTCCGTCTCCATGTCGGAAATGTTTTGAAGCACGTCCCTCATTTGGTCCACCACTCTCGCCTGGAACCCCTGGAGCAGGAACAGCCTAGACAGTTAACAATTATTGATGAATTATCAATAATTGTTTTAGTATATGCAACACGTGAACACTCCAAAAATAAACGAGATAACACTTTTTGCCGGGGTTTATTTGTTAAATCCTGGCACATGTGTTTTTGAGGTCACGCCCTAACGACTACTGGATTTAGCGATCTGAGCCCTAGTTTAAAGGGCACACATACCACCGGGTGTGAGTGGGATTAGCCGTTACAAGTCAGGGTTTTCTTCAGCCTACCCAGTGGACTGTAGCAAATGCTCTGGTTTAAGAGGAGCGCTAAATAAAGGCTCTAGTCTAAGAGGAGCTCACAAGCTACCTGCAGTCAGGTGGACAGAGGGTACCTGTGTTGATGGGCAGCCTTCAATAGAGAGGCAACATTTTTTTGGCTCTCTGTGAAAGAGTTCTGTGCCTCATCTTCATGCCGCTGCCTGGATCTCTAAAAAACAAACGCACCTTAAGGCCCTCAGTAGGTCTACAATAGTGTATCATGTACTAAGTAAACTTGTTTACCATGTGCTCTTGTGTGTCGTGTACTATCCATACTTGTGCATCGTGTACTGGTCATAATTGTGTATCATTTACTATATAGAGTTGTGTATCATGCACTGGTTAGGGTTAGGGTTAGTAGGGTTAGGGTTAGGGTTAGGTGAGATGGTTAGTGGTTGGGGGGGACTGTGTGGTCGCTGTTGCTCTGGCCTATTGTACCGAGTGTGTGAGAGGTGTAGGTGAGGGTGTGATGTGTGATGGATGTAAGTGAGTGGAAGATGAAGGTGTTGTGTGTCGTGAGTAGGAAATGGGTGAATAGGTGTGGTAGATGTGTATGCATAATGGGTGTATGCTTACTGTGGTGAATGTATGCTAGGATTTGTCATTTAGGCCTGTGGGTGTGAGTGTATGTAGGCGGGTGATCCAGAGGTGTTCAATGTGTCTGCGTTGAGGGGTGGACCAACTGGGGTCTGACTGTAAGCCGGAAATGGTGAGGTGGGTGACGGGGTGCTGTGTGAAGTGAGTGACCAGGGTGGTTTGTAAGTGTTGTTGTTTAATGTTGCGGAGGTGTTGTTTTAAGCGGGTCATCATAGTGTGTTTTGTTTCTCCGATATAGTGTTTATGGCAGTAGGTGCATGTGATGATGTAGACTAAGTTGGGAGAGTCAATACTTGGGGGATGAAGAATGGGTAGAGTAGTGTGGCTGTGTGGGTTGGTGATGGATTTGTGTGGTTTAAAATAGTGTGTGATAGATGGTGGTGATTTAACCGGTTTGCGGGAGAAGGTAGAGGTGACCAGGAGATCTTTGAGGTTTTTGTTTTTTCTGTAAGATGAGATGATGGTGTATTGTTGTAATGGTGTGTGTTGTTGTATGGTAGTGAAGTGGGATTTTATGTTTTGGTGTATGGAGAGGGTTCTATGGGAAAAGGTGGTGACGAAAGGTAGGATGGTGGTGGGGCGAATCTGTGGGTTAGGGTGAGGTGTATGGAGGGGGTGGAGGTTAGGGTTAGGAGAGGGGGAGGGGTTAGGATTAGGGGAGGGGTTAGGGTTAGGTGTGGGGAAGGGGTAGAGGTTAGGGTTAGGAGAAGGGGAGGGGTTAGGATTAGGGGAGGGGTTAGGGTTAGGGTTAGGTATGAGAAGCTGAGTGCCAACGCCGAAGGCGGTGGCACTAAATGCACGGGCCTAGATATGAAAGGCAACAAGGTCACCTCCACCCCAAAACCAAACCAGAGGGCTATAAGGCATCAAATTAATACATCTATAGACACTCAGCTCTTTTCCCTTTTAAACCATAGAACAGCTGGGGTTCGATTGGAGTGTTAAACTCTTAAGGTTAGGAATAAGATTGGGGGCGGGGTTGGGGTTAGGGTTAGGGCTAGGGTCAGGGTTGGGGTTAGGGTTAGGATAGGGGTTGGGGTCGGGGTTAGGTTTAGGGGTTAAGGTAGGGGTTGGGGTAAGGGCTAGGGTCAGGGTTGGGGTTAGGGTTAGGATAGGGGTTGGGGTCGGGGTTAGGATTAGGGGTTAAGGTTAGGGTTAGGATTAGGGGTTAGGGTTAAGGATTCAAAATGTTTACAAAGGATTATAACATTCTTAGAACCCGTTTTCAAAATAGTGTTCACGGGGCTACACACTTTAACCTCTGCACCCAATGATGCAGCATGTGCTTCGCTGTGCTGTAAGACCAGTGAATGTGGTCGCTGTCCGTGGTGAAGTCCCTACTCGGTAGCTCTGGAATAGAGTTGCAGTTATTGGTGATATATTTGTTAAGGCTGCAGAGATTGGTCTGTTCCAGATGGGGCAAAGCCTTCGAAAAGTTAATCAGAGGTACATAGACATGGGCCATCGGAAAGGCTAGTTTAGCCATTTTAATGGCCTTCTGTAGCTGTTTGATAGTGGTCTCTTCGACCTTCTGTGCCCTGTTGTTAATGCCAAAGGCTAGAATTACCTTTTGTACCCCAGCCGACACAGTTGTTTTGGCCATAATAGCCTCTGCGTGCCGAAAAGTAGCACCCGGGAAGGCATCCACTTGTAGGTCCGCCTCCGTAAAAGGTGGCATTCTGGTAAGAGTAGAATCACCCATAATGACCCACTTGTGCCGCGCTGTAAGGGACCAATCCTTCATTTTCTGGGAGGTGTTGACGTGGCGGGTGGGCCTGCGGGTTGGAGTGGAAGTGGAGGTCTCCAACGCAGGTTTCGTGAAGATGAGTTGACTCTGCGCCGTGGTACGAGTCGGGCCCATGAGTGCTGGGGCCAGGGGCACCTGAAGCTGCTGCAGGGAACCCCCTCGTGGGTCGTCTGTCGCCGCTGCGGTGGGGTCAAAGACCGGTGACATGTGGATCTCCTCAGTGGACAGGTCCAGCAGCAACGGTGGGGGAGTCACAGCAACACCAGCGTCGGCCGAAGGGGTTGAAGTCCGAGCCGGGGTCCAGGAGGAGCCGGCAGAGATGAGAGGTGGCTGGGTGGTCGTCCGTGTCTTCGGGGTCCTTTGTGTGCGAGGGGCCAGCGGCGGCGGGTCACAGGTCGCTGGGCGAGCAGCGGGTGCCTCCGGGGGGGTCGGGACCTGGAGTGAGGGCAGATGCGAAGAAGGGGGGGAGGAGGAGGGGGGAGAGGGGAGAGGAGAAAAGGCGAGAAAAGGGAGGAGGAGGGGGGGAGGAGAACAAGGGCGGGGAGGGAGAGGGGGAGAGGCTGGGGCCCTCAAGGCAGGAGACTGGTTTGGGCCGGCTGCAGAGCTGTGGGGATGGCCGCTCGAGTCCGAGAACCCCGTGGGTGTGGGGAGCAGCTGGTGTCTGGGCGGTGGGTGGAGTTGGACCTCAACCGTGACGCTAGGTGGCGTGGAGGGAGGGGCCGTCTCCCGTCGTGGAGTCACCTCAGAACAAAGTTCTTGTGAGAGCATAGCATGTACATCCTGCAATGTCTGTGGGTTGAGTCTTCTACCAAAATGGCGTCTAGCCGAGGAGGAAGCCACCGCAAAGGGCTGTTGCCAATCGCCCGCAGAGAGTTGCAACAAAATCTGGATGTCGTTGTTCAACGTATCATTATAGTGATCTCTAAGGATCAACATTGTTGTGTGCTCCCAATGTCTCGCATTACCCTCTATTAACGTCATCGTGGCCGGATGCGGGGCCGCCGGTTTAATAGCCGAAGCCAAATTGGCTGTGAGTTTCAAAATGGAGACGGGGGCCTGTTCTGCAGTGACATTAATTAAATGATGAGATACTTTAATTATTCTCAACAAAACACGCACTTTACCCGAAAAGTCTGGGTCCGGAGCAGAGGCAGTAGTACCAGGTGTCGTGCCCTGGGTAGGGAGAGGGGGTCCGCGGACAAGGCGACGTCGCCCGGCGACGCCCTGTCTCCGTGCTGTGCGGTGGTAGCGGCGATCGTCGTTGTTGCGGGACCCGTCGTGTCGTGGTGAAGCGTATCTCGCAGCCTCACGGCCGTACGGGCGGGGGTACTCGTTTGGGGCAGGCCCCCGTCGGAGCGGAGCGCATCCGCATAGCTGCGGCTTACCCACTGTGGTTGATAGCCGCGAGGACCCTGGTCACGGTCACGGCGGTGAACCGAAAGATATGGACTAGGGGCCCTGGGGGGTCGATAGTCGCGGGGACCCTGGACGCGGTCCTGTTGGTGAAAAGAAGGAACAGGTCTAAGGCCCCTGGGGTCAGGTTCATTGTAATTCCTACCTCGGTTCCGTCCACGGGTCACCGTAATCCACTGGTCGTCCAACTCATAACAGTCTGTCGCCATTTTGGTTGCTGTGGGTCACTCGTGGTGGTCCATCCAGAATAAAAAAACGGAATGAACTAAGAACCCGTAAAAAACGTGTTAAAGAATCGGAGTCGTGATGTTTTATCTATAAGAGATTTATTCAAATTAAAGCAGTACGTTTCGGTCTTAAAAGACCTTACTCAGCTGCTAATAACAAGTAACCTTAAAACGACCGAGCAACGTGTGGCTTACGACAGGTGGAAGAGAGCGGAAGAGACAACGAACGCTTCAACATGGTACTATCCCGACCGGACATGACCCCTGACGCTACTTCCGGTTCCGGGTGAACCAATGAAACGGAAAAAAGGAAAAAAAATTATAAATAAATAAAATTTTCTAATATAATAAATAAAAAATAATAAATCAAAAATAAGAAACTAAAATACATTAAAGCAATTATATAAAATAATATGTATATATATACATATATAAACATAAAGGTACAAGGTCAAATCCGATATTACAAGGGACAGATGTCCAGCTGTTAATTCCACCACCTGAAAGTCGCCAAGGCACATATAACATCACGCTCAAGTAAACATCTGTGTATATATAAATGTGTAACAAAACATGTATCCTCATAATTATGTCAGTAAGACCATATCAAAAGGACTAACACGAGAACCATATTGAACATAATGAACATAATTACAACAAGAGAGTCCAAGCAAAAAGTACGCCAATCAAAAATGGATGTACAGTGGTGGCCCTGCAAACGATATACCTGAACCCACATTATTGGGTTATTTTAGGTTGTAGGGAGGCGAAGGCGACCAAGAGCCCAACATAAGTGGCACTGGCGGGTTAGGTATGAGAAGCTGAGTGCCAACGCCGAAGGCGGTGGCACTAAATGCACGGGCCTAGATATGAAAGGCAACAAGGTCACCTCCACCCCAAAACCAAACCAGAGGGCTATAAGGCATCAAATTAATACATATATAGACACACAGCTCTTTTCCCTTTAAACCATAGAACAGCTGGGGTTTGTTTGGAGTGTTAAAGTCTTAAGGTTAGGAATAAGATTGGGGGGCGGGGTTGAGGTTAGGGTTAGGGCTAGGGTCAGGGTTGGGGTTAGGGTTAGGATAGGGGTTGGGGTCGGGGTTAGGGTTAGGGGTTAAGGTAGGGGTTGGGTTAAGGGCTAGGATCAGGGTTGGGGTTAGGATAGGGGTTGGGGTTGGGGTTAGGATTAGGGGTTAAGGTTAGGGTTAGGATTAGGGGTTAGGGTTAGGGTCGGGGTTAAGGATTAGGGTCAAGGTTAGGGTTAGGGTTAGGGTTAGGGGTTAGGGTTAGGGTTAGGGTTAGGGGTTAGGGGTTAGGGTTAGGGTTAGGGTTAGGTATGAGAAGCTGAGTGCCAACGCCGAAGGCGGTGGCACTAAATGCACGGGCCTAGATATGAAAGGCAACAAGGTCACCTCCACCCCAAAACCAAACCAGAGGGCCATAAGGCATCAAATTAACACATCTATAGACACTCAGCTCTTTTCCCTTTTAAATCATAGAACAGCTGGGGTTCGATTGGAGTGTTAAACTCTTAAGGTTAGGAATAAGATTGGGGGCGGGGTTGGGGTTAGGGTTAGGGCTAGGGTCAGGGTTGGGGTTAGGGTTAGGATAGGGGTTGGGGTTGGGGTTAGGTTTAGGGGTTAAGGTAGGGGTTGGGGTAAGGGCTAGGGTCAGGGTTGGGGTTAGGGTTAGGATAGGGGTTGGGGTCGGGGTTAGGATTAGGGGTTAAGGTTAGGGTTAGGATTAGGGGTTAGGGTTAAGGATTCAAAATGTTTACAAAGGATTATAACATTCTTAGAACCCGTTTTCAAAATAGTGTTCACGGGGCTACACACTTTAACCTCTGCACCCAATGATGCAGCATGTGCTTCGCTGTGCTGTAAGACCAGTGAATGTGGTCGCTGTCCGTGGTGAAGTCCCTACTCGGTAGCTCTGGAATAGAGTTGCAGTTATTGGTGATATATTTGTTAAGGCTGCAGAGATTGGTCTGTTCCAGATGGGGCAAAGCCTTCGAAAAGTTAATCAGAGGTACATAGACATGGGCCATCGGAAAGGCTAGTTTAGCCATTTTAATGGCCTTCTGTAGCTGTTTGATAGTGGTCTCTTCGACCTTCTGTGCCCTGTTGTTAATGCCAAAGGCCAGAATTACCTTTTGTACCCCAGCCGACACAGTTGTTTTGGCCATAATAGCCTCTGCGTGCCGAAAAGTAGCACCCGGGAAGGCATCCACTTGTAGGTCCGCCTCCGTAAAAGGTGGCATTCTGGTAAGAGTAGAATCACCCATAATGACCCACTTGTGCCGCGCTGTAAGGGACCAATCCTTCATTTTCTGGCAGGTGTTGACGTGGCGGGTGGGCCTGCGGGTTGGAGTGGAAGTGGAGGTCTCCAACGCAGGTTTCGTGAAGATGAGTTGACTCTGCGCCGTGGTACGAGTCGGGCCCATGAGTGCTGGGGCCAGGGGCACCTGAAGCTGCTGCAGGGAACCCCCTCGTGGGTCGTCTGTCGCCGCTGCGGTGGGGTCAAAGACCGGTGACATGTGGATCTCCTCAGTGGACAGGTCCAGCAGCAACGGTGGGGGAGTCACAGCAACACCAGCGTCGGCCGAAGGGGTTGACGTCCGAGCCGGGGTCCAGGAGGAGCCGGCAGAGATGAGAGGTGGCTGGGTGGTCGTCCGTGTCTTCGGGGTCCTTTGTGTGCGAGGGGCCAGCGGCGGCGGGTCACAGGTCGCTGGGCGAGCAGCGGGTGCCTCCGGGGGGGTCGGGACCTGGAGTGAGGGCAGATGCGAAGAAGGGGGGGAGGAGGAGGGGGGAGAGGGGAGAGGAGAAAAGGCGAGAAAAGGGAGGAGGAGGGGGGGAGGAGAACAAGGGCGGGGAGGGAGAGGGGGAGAGGCTGGGGCCCTCAAGGCAGGAGACTGGTCCGGGCCGGCTGCAGAGCTGTGGGGATGGCCGCTCGAGTCCGAGACCCCCGTGGGTGTGGGGAGCAGCTGGTGTCTGGGCGGTGGGTGGAGTTGGACCTCAACCGTGACGCTAGGTGGCGTGGAGGGAGGGGCCGTCTCCCGTCGTGGAGTCACCTCGGAACAAAGTTCTTGTGAGAGCATAGCATGTACAACCTGCAATGTCTGTGGGTTGAGTCTTCTACCAAAATGGCGTCTAGCCCAGGAGGAAGCCACCGCAAAGGGCTGTTGCCAATCGCCCGCAGAGAGTTGCAACAAAATCTGGATGTCATTGTTCAACGTATCATTATAGTGATCTCTAAGGATCAACATTGTTGTGTGCTCCCAATGTCTCGCATTACCCTCTATTAAAGTCATCGTGGCCGGATGCGGGGCCGCCGGTTTAATAGCCGAAGCCAAATTGGCTGTGAGTTTCAAAATGGAGACGGGGGCCTGTTCTGCAGTGACATTAATTAAATGATGAGATACTTTAATTATTCTCAACAAAACACGCACTTTACCCGAAAAGTCTGGGTCCGGAGCAGAGGCAGTAGTACCAGGTGTCGTGCGCTGGGTAGGGAGAGGGGGTCCGCGGACAAGGCGACGTCGCCCGGCGACGCCCTGTCTCCGTGCTGTGCGTTGGTAGCGGCGATCGTCGTTGTTGCGGGACCCGTCGTGTCGTGGTGAAGTGTATCTCGCAGCCTCACGGCCGTACGGGCGGGGGTTCTCGTTTGGGGCAGGCCCCCGTCCGTGAGGCCCACGGTCGGAGCGGAGCGCATCCGCATAGCTGCGGCTTACCCACTGTGGTCGATAGCCGCGAGGACCCTGGTCAC
>NW_027641603.1:0-9062 GCF_949987615.1 Pollachius pollachius
GGAGAGAGCGTGAGTTAGAGAAAGAGGGAGAGAGAGAGAAAGAAAGAGAGAAAGAGGGAGAGAAACAGAGAGCGAGAGAGAGAGAGAGAGGGAGAGAGAAAGAGGGAGAGAAACAGAGAGAGAGGGAGAGAGAGAGAGACAGAGAGGGAGAGAGAAAGAGGGAGAGAGAGAGAGAGAGAAACAGAGAGAGAGAGAAAGAGGGAGGGAGAGAGCGTGAGTTAGAGAAAGAGGGAGAGAGAGAGAGATGGAGAGAGAAGGGGGTTGGTGGACAGCTTGTCTTTAATGAGGCTTGCACACTTAACCCAGTATGTGTGGCTCTATGGCGTGTTGCTGGGGGCTGTGTGTGTGTGTGTGTGTTGGTGGTGTGTGTGTGTGTGTGTGTGTGTGTGTGTGTGCTTATGTGTGTGTGTTTGTGCGTGTGTGTGTGTGTGGTCTGTGTGGTCTGTGTGGTCTGTGTGTGGGTCGGTGGCATGTATTTTTTGCATCCATTCCAGTTAAGTGTTTATGACCCAATACATACTTGAAAGTAGTCTTGACGAAAGTGTATAATATAATCTCAATGTATTTGACTTATATTAGTATTCAGTGTTGTAGTATATCTGTTGTGTGTTGATAACATGGTCTGGTGTGTTTGATAGTGTAAGGTAAGATAACGATTGCCCTTTACTAGTCCCAGACGGCGAACTCTGGTTCGTGTGTATTATTTTTGTGTGTCTGTTTGTGGGTGCGTGTGTTGCGTTGCTCTCAGGTCTGATGGTTGTATCCCCAGTAAATTGAATTTCCTGCTTGTTAAAGTAACACACGCTTGGGTTACGTAAAACTGTAATACGCCTCCAACCCCGTTTCAAAGTCACAGCGCAGGCAAGGTACACATGTGTCTCCCTATGAAAAGTTACATTAGTACTGATATGCTTTTGATATCAATCAAAAACGTGCGCTTTTACCCTGCTCGTCGGTTTAGAGCTCAGGCAGGAGAGCTGACGTTTGTGTGTCGTTGATCAAATTGTAATTTTACTGAAGAGAGAAGCAGAAGAGGCGTTAGGAAGATCATCCATCACGCCAGAAGACACTGGGCCGCGTGTTTGCTGACAATCACCTATTTTCTATAACGCCACGCTTTTATTTGGACGAAACCTCTCCGCCCCGTTCCCCAACCTAATTTTTCAAAGAAAATTATTTATATTTTTTTCGACCGAAAGCAATCTTTGTAATAAACTGGAGAGTCCCGACAAATTGCATTTGGTCCTTGTTTTCCCATCACATTCGCAGCATGTCAGAGAACACACCAGCTGTGGCGGAATATTACGGAAATGGACGCTTAGCTGTTTATTAGCGGGGGGTAATTTTTATATCTCTTACCAAGAATAATGGTAATACGGTGACATTAAGAGGATGAATGTCATTACATTTTAATGAGCTGATTTGAACCGCAAATGTATTTTGCTATGTGAAATGCAAATTTCTTGTTTTCTTGTTGTGTTATTGATAATTCATGTTAGTTTATAGGACCAGCTAATATTATTGAATCTATATTATTCGTGTTGTAATGTTACTTAACTTTGATTTCCCTTACTGTTTATTACAAATATATACATTACTCACGCTTTGTTACATTATTCAAATATCTCCTACTTAATATGTCTTACCGACAAATAGCAAAGTGAGGCTAGCGCCGCGAGGTTAAACTCTGTTAGCCGGCAAACTGACAGCCACCAATTGGCTAATAGCCTTCACGTGTGCCCCCAGACAGCACAATTTTATTATTAATAATAAAAAAAGAATTTCCTTTCAGTCATCATGTCGTTAAGCGTTACCATGGTACCAAGGCTGTGTGTGTGTGCAGGGGGCGGGGGGTCTTCTATGGTCTGTGAAGGTCTTCAATGGAGCCAATGAAATCCTGCTGGAGTAGTCAGACGTTGTGTTTGATACCGATGGAGAAGGATGAGGACAAGTGAAGGAGAAGAGAAGGAGGAGGAGGGGGAAGACAAGGAGGAGGAGGAGGAGGAGGAGGGGAGGAGGAGGAGGAGGAGAAGGGGAGGAGGAGAAGAAGAGGAGGAGGAGGAGGAGAAGAAGAGGAGGAGGAGAAGAGGAGGAGGAGAAGGGGAGGAGGAGAAGAGGAGGAGGAGAAGGGAAGGAGGAGAAGAGGAGGAGGAGAGGAGGAGGAGTATAAGAGGAGAAGAGAAGGGGAGGAGGAGGAGGAGGAGGAGTATAAGAGGAGTAGGAGAAGGGGAGGAGGAGAGGAGAGGAGGAGGAGTATAAGCGGAGGAGAAGGGGAGGAGGAGGAGGAGGAGAAGGGGAGGAGGGGAGGAGGAGGAGAAGGGGGGAGGAGGAGGAGGAGGAGGAGAAGGGGAGGAGGAGGGGAGGAGGAGGAGGAAGAAGAAGAGGAGTTGGGTTTGGGAATAGAGCGGGGGAGGTGGGGTGAGGGAGGGAGGGAGGGGATGGGGGAGAGCATTGAAATGCTGGCTCTGTAGTATCCGGAGAGAATGAGGGAGATAGAAAGGGGAGGGGGGGGGGGGGAGGATGAAGGTGCTTGTGTTGTACAAGCGGGGGTTGAGGCGTTCAACAGTGTGACTGTACTGTATGGTTGTGTGTGTGTGTGTGTGTGTGTGTGTGTGTGTGTGTGTCTGTGTGTGTGTGTGTGGGGGTGGGTGTGTGTGGGTGTATGTGTGTGTGTGTGTGTGTGTGTGTGTGTGTGTGTGTGGGTGTGCGTGTGTATGTGTGTGGGTGTATGTGTGTGTGTTTTAGAGAGAGAGAGAAATCCTTTGAATGTATGTGTATGCATATTTATGCATGTGTGTGTGTGTGTGCATGTGTGTGTGTGTATGTGCGTGTACGTGTTTCTGTGTGTGTGTGTGCGCGTGTGTGTGTGTGTGTGTGTGTGTGTGTGTGTGTGTGTGTGTGTGAATCTTGACAAAACGAACGGGACCATTTAGCAAGAGTGATCAGGGGATCCTGTGTGGGCGTGTGTGCATGTTAATGCGCGTGTGCGTGTCTGTGTGTGCTTGTGTGTGTGTGTGTGTGGGTTTGTGTGGCTGTGATAAGTGTGTGTGGGAGAGATAAACGGGCAGTGATGGGTTGTTGAGGATAATTAGCAGAATAGAGAAGAGAATTCGTAGAAAATAAGTGTCCATTTACACGCAATGAGGATGGAGTCTGTCATAAGCGTGGCGGTCCCCTTTCATAACAGACCCTCACACACGGGGGTGGAGGGGGGAGGGAGAGAGGGGGAGACGAGGGAGAGGGGGAGAGAAGCAGAGGGGAGACCGAAGGGGAGAGAGAGTGGGAGAGAGAGAGGGGAGGGAAGGGGAGAGACTGTGGGAGAGAGAGAGGGGAGGGAAGGGGAGAGACTGTGGGAGAGAGAGAGAGAGGGAGGGGAGGGAAGGGGGAGAGACTGTGGGAGAGAGAGAGGGGAGGGAAGGGGAGAGACTGTGGGAGAGAGAGAGGGAGGGGAGGGAAGGGGGAGAGACTGTGGGAGAGAGAGAGGGAGGGGAGGGAAGGGGGAGAGATTGTGGGAGAGAGAGAGGGAGGGGAGGGAAGGGGGAGAGACTGTGGGAGAGAGAGAGGGAGGGGAGGGAAGGGGGAGAGACTGTGGGAGAGAGAGAGTGAGGGGAGGGAAGGGGAGAGACTGTGGGAGAGAGAGAGGGAGGGGAGGGAAGGGGGAGAGACTGTGGGAGAGAGAGAGGGAGGGGAGGGAAGGGGGAGAGACTGTGGGAGAGAGAGAAGGGGAGAGAGAGTGGGAGAGAGAGGGGAGAGACAGTGGGAGAGAGAGAGGGAGGGCAGGGAAGGGGGAGAGACTGTGGGAGAGAGAGAGGGAGGGGAGGGAAGGGGGAGAGACTTTGGGAGAGAGAGAGAGAAGGGGAGAGAGAGTGGGAGAGAGAGGGGAGAGACAGTGGGAGAGAGAGAAGGAGGGCAGGGAAGGGGGGGAGGGTGGGAGAGAGAGAAGGGAGACAGAGAAGGGGGGAGAGTGAAAGGGGGCAGGGTGAGATGGTAAGTAGGGGGCAGGGGACCGAGAGAGTGAGAAAGTGAGATGCGGGTTGGAATGGAAGAGAAGGGGACTGGGGAGAAAAAGGGGTGATGACAGAGAGGAGAGAGAGAGAGAGAGAGAGAGAGAGAGAAAGAGAGAGAGAAAGAGAGCGCGAGAGAGATTGAGAGAGAGAGAGAGAGAGAGAGAGAGAGAGAGAGAGAGAGAAGGGAAGGGGGGGGAATCTCACGCTTGCGTGGGAGTTATCCACCGAGGTAGCGGCATCACTCTTGAACACAGAGACCCTTCATTCCATCATGTCCTCTCTCTCTATTTCTATCAGCTTGATGCTGCGTTTCCACGGTGATTCAGCGGCTCCACTTATCAGACAGACCCCTCTTAAGATGTTGCGGGGGAGAGGAGGGGGGGGAAAGATAGTTCACACACACCATAAGAAGAGGACTGAGAAATGGGATTTCCCCATTTCATGCTGGGTGGGAGATACAGACAGCATTCAGGTATTCAGTGCTGCCGTTATCACTTTGGATGGCTCCTCTCCGAAGCCCAGCGACATTCTGTTAATAACATCTATATCTATTTCATGTTTGTGTTGTGCTTAAAATACAAGGCAGACTTTGTGCTCCGATATTTATATCTAACCAGGGAGACAAGGAGGAGAGAAGAACAAGGTGCTGTGGACTCCTTGGGTACTTCAGAGTTCTTAGAAGTATCTCACAAAAGAGAGCCGAGACAAACAGTTTCCCAGCAAAGAACACCCAGTCCTGCAAGGAAACATTGAAAACACACCTTATCTGGAGAAAGGGAAAATAATAAAGAGAACAGAATGACCAGATTAAATATTTGAACTGTGAGACATTCCCTATAACAGGCTATTCTTTGTTGTTGATTTTCCCATTTCAGGGCTTGAAAGACCTTCACAACAGCCGTGGTCTTTCAACTCTTTCTTGTCAGACTGTCGCCAACATTTCTCTCACAACCCCAGCATTGACTGCTCAACTCTTCAGCCCTTCCACCGCTAACCAGACAAATAAATACATAAAGGAAAGAGAAAGGAGAACCGCACCAACGCAGACACCTTCAACTGACTTCAGCAGTTTGAGGAAATGTTGGGCAATGTCTTTCCTTTGAAGTGCATCTTTCACTGCTCTCTCTCTCTCTCTCTCTCTCTCTCTCTCTCTCTCTCTCTCTCTCTCTCTCTCTCAACATCTCTCCCTCCCTTCCTCTCTGTCTTTCTTTCAATCTACCTTTCTCTTAACCTCTTCCTCTCTCTCTCTCACTCCCTCACTCTGCCTTTCTCTATACCTCTTCCTCTCTCTCTTTCTTGCTCTCTCACTCTGCCTCTCTCTCTCTCTCTCACTCTGCCTCTCTCTCTCTCTCTCTCTATCTCTCTCTCTCTCTCTCTTACTCTCTCACCCTGCCTCTCTCTCTCTGTCTCAGGTGTTCATGGTGGTCTCTGGGTTACAGCGGGTTACAGTGGGTTAAATCTGTGGATCCGCAGCATTGGAGAACCCAGCCCTCCTCTGTAAGACATCATCACGGGCTGAATGCGGCAGCCATGAACTGACAGCACCTCATGAATATGAATAAGAACACAATTGAATTATGCTCAGTTACAATGAAAGAGATAGACTGCCAGTCAGTGGGTGATGTGTGCTTGTGTGAATGTGTGTGTGTGTGTGTGTGTGTGTGTGTGTGTGTGTGTTTGTGTGTGTGTGTGTGTGTGTCTGTGTGTACCCGCATGTCTGTATACGGGTGTGTTCTTGTATGCATATCTGGATGTACATGTTCTAATACCCATACAGCCGGGGAGAATGTTTCCTCGTATTTGTTCTTGTGTGTGTGTATGTGTGTGTGTGTGTGTGTGTGTGTGTGTGTGTGTGTGTGTGTGTGTGTGTGTGTGTGTGTGTGTGTGTGGGCACATTTCCTAGGATTGGCGGATTAACTGATGCAATTCCTGGTATCCGATGCCATTCCAGGAGACGCCGTCACCTCCCATCATCTCATCCCCCTTTGTACCAGTGGCTCCGGGCCCCACAGCTGAGGGGCCCATGGGGGGGCAGGGATCCTCTGGGTGCTGGGGGGGGGGGGGGTATAGCAGACGTATAGAGATGGCACCAGGCTGGGAAAGATGATGGATCGAATCTGCTCACTTTTCGTCAGACTCTGCCGCTCGGGAAAAGATGGCCCTTCATGAATATATATGGAAGGAGACTGTGTGTGAGGTTGCGCATGGGGTTGTGTGTGTGTGTGTGTGTGTTTCTGTGTGTGTGTGTGTGTGTGTGTGTGTGTGTGTGTGTGTGTGTGTGTGTGTATTGAGTGATAAGTTGGCACAGAAGATCTGAGATACATGCCAAGATAAACCCATAAGCTCCCAAAAATATAAAAATGTGTGCGTATGTGCATTGAAGCCATACGTATGTGTGATCAAGTGTGAGAATGGAAGAGAGTGGCTGGGAGACAGTGAATGATGTATGTGTGCACGTGTGTGCACCCATGTGCGTCTGTGTGTGTGTGTGTGTGTGTTTGTGTGTGTGTGTGTGTGTGATCATGGTTATACTTCATACGTGCACGTCAGTGGAGGCTTCTCCATTAAGGAGAGGGAGGAAGATCCTCCTTAACGTCGTTGAGCATAAAAAATGTAGATTGCCCAGACTACTGTAATGAATTAATGCCCTTAAATATGACTACTTTAATGCCTTTGAATATATAATGTTCGTTTCCCTGGGTAAAGGTACATTAGCACCCCCTATTGCCTATTGACGATTACTTCAGGGAGGAAGGTCCTCCCTCAGCCTCCGTTGACTCCCATTTATTTCCCCGAAAGTACTGGCGGCCGGTGAATAACATGGGTTTCAACGGGAGAGAGTCCTCTCAGTGGGTGTGACCTGAAGGCGTCTGATTCGTGCAAAAATCCATTCGCGCTGCTCTATGAACCAATAAGCATTATCCCTGGCTGGTGAGCAGTGTTGCCAGATTGGGCAGATTTCCCACCCAATTGGGCTACTTTGAACCGCGTTAGGCTGGGGGAAATTATCATTGGGCTGGAAATCCGCCCAATCTGGCAATGCTGCTCACCAGCCAGGGATCCTGCTTGTTGGTTCATAGTGCAGCGCGAATAGACGAGATTCAAACATTTGTGAATAAAGCGTACAATGGAAACATTGGAAACAGAGGACATTGTTCATGTTTAATTACACAAAGCATTCCATTCATTGAGTTACAGTGCTAAGTTAGCGACCAAAGAAAAAGGTAGACCACTTCGCAAAATCGAGATCACCAAAAGTAATGGCAACGTCAGTGTTGTGGGTGCTACATAGTTTGCTAGGTACTCATGGCTTACTGGTAGCATTACTAGCAATCAACGGTATTGCTGGCCCTGTTTGCTCTTGAATAATGGCAAATCTCCAACGTGGGCTGTTCATGGTTTCACTAATGTGAAAAATCTTGATAGGACAACCAAACGCCACGACAAGTGTCAAGTTCACGTTGGTGCTGCTATGCGACTTCCCTTGCTAGGCACCATTGGGACCGTATCTATGTTCCCCGGGTCCTATGTTCCCCGCTTTGTAAGTGACCGGGGAACATAGGACCCTGTGAGCAAATCTTTTTTTCGTAGGATGGTAGGGGCAAGTACCGCCTTTTTCGCCTCTGATTCGCCTGTGATCGGTTAGAATGTCTCACCTCCGATTGGTTAGGGTTAGGATTAGAGTTAACCCTAACCCCAACCCTAACCCTAAACCTGACCCTAACCCTTTGCACCCGGGGAACATAGGACCTGGTGAACATAGGGATGACCCCGCACCATGCCTATAGATCAGGTTGTTTGAAATAATGTTCTCATTCTTTTATTAGTTTGTTTCTCTGACCGTTCTGTTTGATATTGTGGAAAGGGTGTAGAAAGGGTGAATGATTCAGAGCATGATGCATTTTAAATGGCATCACTTTTGGGTTGAGTCTTTTCTTAAAACAATTGTAACTGAAAATAAACATAGCTAAATTACAACCAATAACTTCAGTCATTGAGGGCAACAATAGGCCCAGATTTTTTTATTTACTTTTACAAATCAAGAGTAGGCTTGAATTGACTAATGGGCTTTGCATCCTCTCCTTCTGCCCTTGTCGTCCATTTCAAAGACATGCTGCCCACCAGCATTCAAATTACAGTGATGCCACTGGTGGCTTTGTATCAATTTGATTCACATAACTATCCCTCCCTACTATTTTGTAGTTCACCAAAACACCCTGAAACAACTTGAGTCTCACATTCTTATGCCGCCATACACCAACAGTGCAAGCAGCAGTCCTTCCTCCCTCACTTTAATGGTAAACACGCATTGATGCGCAATCCGGTCTTAAAGGTAAACACGCACAGATGCGTGATCCGGTCTGAATGGGTTAAAAACCACCAGCCGCCACTGGTGCACGTGTATATGTTTTTGAGAGAGCAAGTGTCTATGTGTGAGTGTGTTTGTGTGCACACTCACATGCACACAGACACACACACGCACTCTCTCACACACACACACACACACACACACACACACACACACACACTTGCTAGACGTCTGACCCTTGCCTGCTGGTGTCTGGCCTAGCCCGCCCATCTTCTGACCAATCAGAGTGAGTGACAAGTTGCAGCTAGATTTGACCCGCGGCCGTCGGACCAGGTCAAGGCCGGCCCTAATATATGAATAATAAACAATAGCTCATTAATAACAGGCGGTGCTGCTTATTACACTGGTTGAATGTCAGCTCTTCAGCCAATGTCTTCTGGCATTACTCAAGACTCCTGGTCCAGCTGTGAACTTTCCTCTCTGCCCTCTCTCTCTCTCTCTCTCTCTCTCTTTCTCTCTCTCTCTCTGTCTCTCGCTCTCTCTCTTCACTCTCTCCATCTCTCTGTCTCTCTGTCTCTCCCCCACTCTCTCTCTATTCCCTCTCTGTCTGACCTGGTTCCATCTGTTTACAGCGGGAGGGATGAACGAAGACAAAACTAATACTTCAAGTCCAAACAAAACACAGGAAGAATTTGCAAGGGTTATTGAAAGTGTGCTCAAGCGTGCAACGTTTGAAAAACGTGGGA
>NW_027641602.1:5000-9050 GCF_949987615.1 Pollachius pollachius
TCTCACAATTTCCGTGCTTCTGTGCAAAGAGAGTGAGTGAGACATGTGTTTTACTTAGCGGACTTGAAAAGGGAGAAAAAGGGAATAAAGAAATGTTCCTTCCTGGGTGTTTTTCCCATTTGCTGCGGCCCTGTGTTGCGCTTTGGACGGCCGCCCGCTGTTAGTAAACATAGGAAGGGGACAGCTACCACTGCTACGCTGCTATGCTAACAAACACATCTGCACACACAACCACACACACAGGCCAAAATACACAAACACACACACACACACACACACACACACAGGGCAGGCAGGCAATGCTCGACAAGCACCTGACAGCCTCGATAGCTGCAAAGCTTCCTCCGGTTAGCGGCGATTAGCCTGGGCTATAGGTAATCAATAGCTGCTATCAATTCCATACCTCCAACTGATGGATGAGGTTAGAGAGAGAGGGAGAGGGAGAGGGAGACCGGGGACCACATTAAGCGAGAGAAGGGGAGAGAGAGAGAGAGAGAGGGAGAGAGGGAGAGCAAGAGAAAGAAAAAGGGAGAGATCGGGAAGGAGTACAACAAATGAAAACAATGAGATCGAGGGAACTTGGGGGAAAGGGGAAGACAGACTCCATTTGAAAAGGGATCTCCCTAGCTCTCCTTACCATCTCTCGTACGACTGCGTGCATTCACACGTGTGTCCGTCTGCGTTGGCGTTTGTCTGTCTGCGATTATAAACAAAAGGGGGGCTTGCGTCAAATGGGACCTCTCCACTCCTACCAGCAACCCCCAGCCACAACTAGGACTGGCCCTGCAAAGGTCCATCTGTGTATTGTAATCGACCCCCTTTGCCCTGAGATTAGCAGACTTCCATGGAGGCCCCGGCGAGAAGCATTGCTAGGATACTGGTTGAGGCCGGGGCCTCCTCTCGAAGGCCAGCCCCACGTCAGCTGATTGTTGCTCTTAATGCTGTGTGACATGGGCCCATTGTTTACCCCATCTGTGGTTAAGAGTCAATGGAGAATGGAGGAGATGCGGACGGAGGGAGGGGTGGTGGTAATGGTGGTGGAGGGGGGTTTGAGAGAGTGTCGGAGGGAAGGAAGGAGAGAAAAGGAGCTGAGGTAGGCCCCGGTAAGAAGAGATAAATAGTGAGAGGAAGGAAGGAGGAGGGGAGGGAGGCGGGACAGGAAGGGGAAGCGATAGAGGGACGGATACAAGGCAACGGGGAAAGAGAGGAGGAACGAAAATACAACGTGGGCGGAGAGGGAGAGGTCAGAGCAGGGAGATAGACAGGGAGTTAGACACAGAGAGAGAGAGAGAGAGAGAGAGAGAGAGAGAGAGAGAGAGAGAGAGAGAGAGAGAGAGAGAGAGAGAGAGAGAGAGAGAGAGAGAGAGAGAGAGAGAGAGAGAGAGAGAGAGAGAGAAGGACCCTGGGAGTGACAGTTTTATTTTTCCTTAAGGACTTCATCCTCCATCAGCTATATCTGGACCTCTGTTGGCTCTCAGGTCCATATGGAGCTGGTGGCCTAAAGCCCCTTTTGTGATGTCACTGACTCAAAGACAAAAAAATGGGGGGAAAAAAGGAAAAAGCTAACAAAAAACGGCCAGCCCCCCCGACGCCAGTCGCCTCTTCATCAAAGGGGTTAAGTCATATTTGGTATGCGTCCTCAGAGCCCCCGGTGGCTTTGTATTGTAAATAAGGCTAATGTGGCATTGGTCAGGTATGCTAATTCAGATAATCAGCGCAATTTCTGCAAATTATAACTGTCAGCGTGGTGGGCACGGGATCGCGGCGGAAAACATGAGGGAACGATTTAAGGGCCCGGTAATACCCCTTCCACCAAAGGGCTGCTCAGCTCAAAGAAAAACAATCGCAGCCCCAACACACACCGCCCTAACACACCATCTCAAAAATAGTTTATGGTGAACCAGGTCCGTGTTTTTTTTTTTTTTTGCTGAGGCATAAGTAAGAAACTGCTGCTTCCCCCCCCCCCCGCCAACCCGCTTATGTGCGTGCACACACACGTACACACAGAAAAATAGACACACACACACACGGACCACAAAGTAATTATAATTCAACTGGATGGAATTATTCGAAAAATAACCACGTCTTTTACTCCCTTAGCCATCCACAATATGGTTTTGGGGAAATCTGGGATAAATTGCTACTTGCCGAAAATATAATAATACACACGTATGAATGTGTCTTATTTTGATTTGACAAATGATTCAAAAAGGAGGGTATTGTCTCCGTTTAATTGCACAGCAATAAAAACTATATGCAATGTCAAAATCCCTCCGGGTTTAGGAACACGTCAATCTCTCTAGACCCGGTTCAGTGAAGCTCGGAAAATAGAATACGATTTACAATCAATTATTGATACAGACATATAGTACATATAGTTATATGCATTGCAAGGAATGGATAGAGTTAGCCCGAAATCCATGGACCTTAGCCATATTCCAAAAGGCAACTTCCTGTACCACTGCAGGCAGGAGTCAAAAGGTCACAAATTATTGGCTAATGCCAAGTAATCGGCAGTGTCTGAACTAATCAATGTGCACTATGATTTGCTGGGTTGACTTGTTGAAACCGAGCGCTACGGGGCCTGATTCAATACAGCTAATTCCAACTGAAAATATCTTGCGCAAACAGCCATCCGTTATGGCACAATACATACCGCGCGGTCAAACATTAGCTTAGGGCCAAAAATCTATTGCTCGAATAAGCCAGTCAGTTAAGCAAGTCGGCCTCATCGCCATTGTCTTCTTGTTTAAAAAAGCGAACTGAAAAAAAACAAAATGTCCGCCTCTGCATTAGCTCCGATGACAGGGTGATTTGGGCGTGCGTCATATCATCCCCCGCTCTCTCTCTCTCGCTCCACACGGCCGCCCGTCAGGGCTTAACTCCTGGCCACAAATTATACTGAGACAAACTCTGGAAATAGACTCGGGTCGGAGCATTGAGAGATCATCACGGGGAAAAGAAAGGAGAGAAAACGAAATAACACAAGAAAGAAAGAAGGAAAGACAGAAACGAATGAACGAAAGAAAGAAAGAACGAGGGGAAAAACGAAAGGACCCCGAATGGAACAAACAAGGGACAAATAGACGAACAAACACAAGGGTGAGGGGGAAGTTGGGGCGAGGGAGAGGTAGAGAGAGCCGAAAGAAAGAAAGAAAGAAAGAAAGAAAGAAAGAAGAAAGGGGGGATACTAATACACCTTCCCAAAACGCCGGAGGAGTGTCCTCCCGTGTGGATGTGGTCATGGCCTTGCCCTCGCCGCGGATGAACTAATCAATTAGCTCTGTGGCGCCACACCACGATTTGATACGCGTGCTAATCTCGGTTCTGCTACCTACAGTTGGAAATGAGGCAAGACGCTACTTTGGGGGAAAACAAGCAAGTTGGCACACTTTGTGCTCCGGCGTCATGCTCTCTCCCTCCTTCTCCTCCTCTCTCTTACATTATCTCCCTCTTCCTTGCTTTTTCCGCGCACGCACACACACATACACACTCACACACACACACACAGCGAGTGAGTGAGTGAGTAGTGTCCATTAGACTTCTTTTGCCTACAGCTGCTATGTTAATGGTTAGCACTGCTGCACTAATTTGACTGGGAAGAGACCAGAAATCTCCTGGAGCCTTATCACTCAGAGAAAAACAAAAGGACCTGGACGCACATGCACACGCACACACACACACACACACACGCACACACACACACACACACACACACACACACACACATATAAGATACAAGTGTTGTGGGTCTCTCAAAGTCAGAAGGGGTCTTTTGTTTAAAAGGGGGACAAAGAGGGTTGCCCCCCCCCTCCCTTCCCCTCCCTCTTTAATGCATGTCTGAGGAGGAGGGGAGTGGGGGGGGGATGCGGGCGATGGTGGTGGTGGAGTGTGTGCAGCCGGGGGGGGGGGGGGCAGAGTTAGGATGAGAGGAGGGGGTAAGATAGGGAGGGAGGGAGGGGGCAGTGGAGGAGGGGGAGATGACAGGCAGGGCTCTCAGAAATAATTACCTCCATAAGATCCCATCTCTCTTTCTCTTTCTCTCTCTCT
>NW_027641601.1:0-19993 GCF_949987615.1 Pollachius pollachius
ACAGAGAGAGAGACACACAGACAGACAGACAGAGAGAGAGACACACAGACAGACAGACAGACAGACAGACACACAGACAGAGAGAGAGACGCACAGACAGACGGACAGAGAGAGAGACACACAGACAGACAGACAGAGAGACACACAGACAGAGAGAGACACGCAGACAGGCAGACACACAGACAGACAGACAGAGAAGGAAACACAGACAGACACACAGAGAGAGACAGACAGAAACAAACGGACAGACAGACACCATCCCCCCCCCCTCACCTCCACCTCCGTGGATCCCTGGGCGTCGCCCCCCCGGCTGCTGCCGCTGCCCCCCCCCGCGGTGTCGCCGCGTCCCCGGGGAGGCTTCCAGGTGCGCTCCCCCGAGCCGCGGTGGTAGTAGAAGTGGCGCCCGCTCAGGTCCTTGTGTGTCTCCCAGTCTCCCAGCACGTGCAGAGGGGAGGCGCTGGGCACCGGCGGCCGGCTGGACTGGGAGATCTTCAGCTCCTGGAGGTTGGTGTACACCGGGGAGTCGGACCGGCCCCGAGGACCGCCGGGGGAGGTGGTCTGAGGGGGAGAGAGGGAGGAGGGGGGGGGGGGAGGTGAGCCGAGGAGACGATAGGGGGAGGGGGGGGGGGAGAGAGCGTCTCCTCGGTTATTCCCATCTCCTCAGCGGCAGCAGAGACAGAAGCATCGCAACACAAACAGAGGAAAGAGGAAGCGCCAATCGATAGAGAAGCCTGCCCCCCGCAGACGTTGTACGGGTGTCTCGGGTAGGAGAGCGGGGGGACTCCCACCCTCCTTTGGAGAATGCCCCCCCCCCCCCCCCCCAGCTCTGACTCCAGTGGACTTTAGAACAAGGCATTACACAAGGTACACATTTTCATTCTAAATTCATTCAGCGCGCACACAGACACAGACACACGCACACACGTGACCCCCGCAGGTGAACCCAACAGCCTGCCGGTACCAGGGCAAGCTGTGTTCAAGCCGTATGAAAGCCCTTATTAGCATCCGTAATCACAACACCCACACACACATCCGCAGATCCATTAGAACTTATTGCTTTGGGTTTTGGTGCAGCTAATTCGACGTTTGCGTACAACGGGCCGCGTACCAACACACTACCACCCTGCTTACAACCCCTACGGGCACAATGCAGACTTCAAAAGCCTGGTTCACGAGGAGATCCGATTTGGCTGAAGGGAAACATTAACAGCCCACACACACTTCTCATGAGGTTTAAACACAAAGCCTGCATCAACCACGGTGGTCATGTAGAAAGTTACAATTTAAAATCAAAACGAGCTCGATTGCTGGGGAAATGGAAAGAGGAAGTGGAGGAGAGGCATCCTTCCTGTTGGGTTAAGACAACGCGGTGGATCTCGGCCGATAGAAAGACGAGAGGAAGCTCGCGGCTGTAAGAACTCCACCACCAGCAGCTCTGGTTACCGGATGAATGGAGCCGGTGTGTTCAGACTCAACCCAACCACTCCACCGAGGATACCAAATAAACCAGGGCTGCCCACTCACTGGAGGAACACTAGCAATAGAAAGAGACACAGTCTAGACTACTACTACAGACTAAAACTGTTACTACTACACACTACAGCTATTACTACTACAGACTACTGTTACTACTACACACTACAGCTATTACTACTACACACAAAAACTGTTACTACTACACACTACAGTTATTACTACTACACACTACAGCTATTACTACTACAGACTACAGCTATTACTACTACAGACTACTGTTACTACTACACACTACAGCTATTACTACTACAGACTACTGTTACTACTACACACTACAGCTATTACTACTACACACTAAAACTGTTACTACTACACACTACAGCTATTACTACTACACACTACAACTATTACTGCTACAGACTACTGTTACTACTACACACTACAGCTATTACTACTACAGACTACTGTTACTACTACACACTACAGCTATTACTACTACACACTACAACTATTACTACTGCACACAAACCTACTACAGACTTACTACAGACTGTTACTACTACAGACTGTTACTTCTACAGACTGTTACTACTACGGACTGTTACTACTACAGACTGTTACTACTACGGACTGTTACTACTACAGACTGTTACTACTTCATACTACAACTGTTACTACTACAGACTACAACTGTTCCGTTTGGTTTCACTAACAACTGACAGACTAACAAACCCTAAACATTTTTGGACCAACATTGAGCACTTTCCTTAGTAACGTCCGGAATAACAAAGTGGTCAGGGAGGGAGGGGGCCAGCTGAAGATAGAAAACTACAAAACCCAGAGATGTTTGTTTCCATGGCTGCAGCTCAGCATATTCCACGTCCTCCTGAATGTCTCTAGGAAGATGCCAGGTCACGGTCTCCGAGCGGCCAGGTTGTCCTGCCAGGATATTTGCCGTTCTTCTCAACCGACAGCCAACATGGACGAAGTCCAAGGAGATGAAACGTTGGCCGTCGAACTTCAAAGCCAGAGAGGAATGTGTGAACGGTTTAGTGATTCAGAGTGACGATGGAGGGGAGAACGAGAAGCCGACCGACGGACAGACACATGGACAAACGGACACTCTGCCATGGCTGCCAGATGGGGCTTCCTGTTCCTGTGAATAATAGGAATACTTTTGTGACAAAAGTTTGTCACAAACTTGATGAACAGAGACTGCTGAAGCGTTTTCTGGATCGATCAGAGACAGGTTTTGGTCACTTGGGACAGCGTCGCCTTTCTGACAGAAGGCAACATGCAGATTGTTTCTGTTCCACACACTGCAACACGGTCCGGTCTGGAATTGTTGGCCTGTCCTCAAACGCATGTCGGTCCACTCATCAACACATTAGTGTGTGCGCACACACAACCACGCGCACACTTCCTCTTGAGTTATAAATATGCATGATCTATATCATGATAGCGATACACTCAGTTGCCCGGTGGTAATAACAGAGACGCTGCAAACACGAAGAATAGCTAATCACCATAATCAGGGATGTACTATTCAGCAGAACGTCTCATCTGAAGAAACAATGAATAAATGTCGTAGATAATGATCCGTGTCCATGGAGCTGTTCACGGTGTCTCGATGGAAACACGAATCCATGATTAAATGATAATGACCGCATCCCTCCCCCGCCTGTGTTTTGGGACTCCTGAATACATCAAGCGACCGATAGAGATGATCCACTACACGGCTTCCCAGAGACAGCAGAGGCTCTGACAACAGGAGCAGTCGTGAGGTAGGGAGACACCAGTTGCTTCCAAAGCCCATACTGGCCTGTGTCCACAGGCCAGTATGCAGAATCACTACGATATTGTCATACTGGCCTGTGTCCACAGGCCAGTATGACAATATCGTAGTGATTCTGCGATAATCAATATCGTTTTAGACAATTCTATAACGATGCATCACGATGTATGTAAAAGGTAAAGTGGTCCAATTTTTTTGCCTGGTCCAAACTGAGTTTTTCAGTTTGGCTAGTTAACTTCCGTTCAAGTTTTCCTTTGAAAAAAAAGAAAAAACAGTTTAGAGCGCCTTATCTTATTCATTAAAATATCGATATTTGGGGCGATATTTCCTGTCTAACTCTTCATGAATAAAGCACGAAAACGCCCACCCAAAAAAAATGTACATCAATATTTGGCGCCAGTGTATCGACTCTCGTATCGCACGAAGAAGGGCGACGACATATATCGCTGTATCGATACTTTGTCCCACCCCTAGTGTCCACGCACGCAACACACATCAACTACACAACTCACACACAAGCGGAGCACACTGAACCCAGTCTCAAACGTCACGGGCCCCACGGGGCCCTAGCGTCCTCCACGCAGCAGCGCTCACCGACCCGCCGGGAGTGGTAGTTCTTTACATGAAACGTCACCTTGTGTCCCGCGTCGCTCACAAACACCTCGTCGTCGTCGTCGTCCTCCGACCGCTTGTACCCGCGGAAGTTGTTCAGCGCCCTGATGGTGCGACGCATGGCGAAGGCCTCCGTCAAGACTCCTTCCCGTGCAATCCCCCCCTGCCCCCACCTACCCACCACGCACGCCCCCAAACCGTTCGGTCTTCAGCTCAGCCCCTCAGAGAACACCTCTCTCTCCCTCCCTCTCTGTCCGTCTCTCTCTCTGTCTCTCTCTCTCTCTGTCTGTCCCTCTCTATCTCTCTCCCTCTCTGTCTGTCTCTCTCTCGGTCCCTCACTCTGTCTGTCCCTCTCTAGCTCCCTCTCTTTCTCTCTCCCTCTCTGTCTGTCTCTCTCTCTTTCTCTCTCCCTCTGTCTGTCTCTCTCTTTCTCTCTGTCTGGCTCTCTCTCCCTCTCTGTCTGTCTGTCTGTCTCTCTCTCTCTCCCCCCCTCTCTCTCTCTCTCTCTCACCCCCCCCTCTCTCTCTCCCCCCCCTCTCTCTCTCTCTCTCTGTCTGTCTCTCCCTCTCTCGTCAGCCTGCTCAGTGTGAGGAGAGCGGAGACACTGGACACCACATTGAAGTGCCGGATCCAAAAGGGAACTGGATAGTTCTACCGCGGGTTATAGACAGACACACACACGCACATCAGCGCACACACAGCCAGACGCACACACATCCCTGACACAACAGGAAATGGCTCGTCAGCGGCGGTAACCGTCTCGGAGCGGAGACACGAACCAGCCCGTCGCGTGTGCAGATAGAGTCGTGTGCGCGTGTTTCAGGTGCACAACTCAAGCATGGGTGTGTGGGTCCGTTGTGTGTTTGGGTGGTTAGGTGTGCGTTCCCCTCCTGCAGCGCTGGTGTGGGTGTGCATGCGTTTCTCGCATCAGTGTTGGTGTGTGTGTGTGTGTGTGTGTGTGTGTGTGTGTGTGTGTGTGTGTGTGTGTGTGTGTGTGTGTGTGTTCGCATGCATGTGTCGCAGCAAGTGTTGCCTGTTTGAATGCAGTCGACGCGTGTCTGCATCGGCTTCTCGTATGGATTGATAAGGTCTTATTAATAATAATGAATAAGGCCCAGAGCGTAGGCCTCGCTGACCCACCTGGGGTCGTGACCTCTGACCTGGAGAGGATAGCGACGCCAGCGTCACACGGCAGTCAGGGCTGGTCTGCAGCCGGGTTTATATATATATTCATATGCACCATATATATCACACCAGCTGCTGCCTTAAGGGGGGGGGGGGGGGGGGGGGGGGGAAGTCCTTCTCTCTACGGCCAGAGCAGTGACTCTAGACTCAGCAGATCCCTAAATTGCAGCGCAGACAGTGTTGGGAAAGTTCACTTTCTAAGTGAACTAGTTCAAAATTTTAAAAATGAACTAGTTCAGTTAAATGTTCATAATTCAAAATTTTGAACTAAGTTCACAGTTCCAAAAAATGAACTAGTTCATAGTTCTTTTTTTCAATATGTTGCTGTGAGCTATTCGTTTTTTCTGGCATTTTGAACATTTAGTCCCCTTTGTGGTTTGTCTAGGATGAAATAGAGTGGTTGAATCAAGTATCGTAGCGAAATACAGTTTCTATCGTGTTTTATTGCACATTTTAGCATTTTGTAAATCCCATTGATTTCTGTTGGAAGAGTCATTGCTCGTTGGCCGGAAACGGGTTCACGTTTGGTTGTAGTCTTTTCGCTCGGTTCTAGCCCTACTGATGAGACGGAGAACCGAGCGAAAAGACTACAACCAAACGTGAACAGCCCCCCTTTCCGTTTCTGGCCAACAAGCAATGATTCTTTGAGGTATTCTAGTCCGCTGAGCAATGAGCCAGAGAGCTAACATTATGGATTGTACATATTTATAATTCGAAATTCGTCTTAGCCTTTATACCACAGATACTCTAGGGTCTATAGCATAAAACCGCGTTGTCTGATTACAGTTTAGTTCATTTTCCACAATTTAACAGCTCTCGTTCTGAAGAATAATCACCGCGCCATTCGTTTCAATGGGAATCGCGCCGGTCTATACTTTCAAAATAAAGTGTACATATTCATAATTTGAAATTCGTCCGAGCCTTTCTACGACAGATACTATAGGGTCTATAGCATATAACCGCATTTTCTGATCACAGTTTAATGTAACAGTAAGCTGGCAACACCGCAACTGCGAATTAATCACACGGAGATTACCATGGCTACCGGTCAAACACGGCGATCTGCGCGCGCATCCGCCGTGTTGATAAACAACTAACCCCCTTATTGAACGAAGTTTAACTAAGTGAGCTGCCGTTCACAGACACCAGAATGAACGAGTTCACAGTTACGTTCATCAGGCAGTTATACAGTACGTTCAGTTCACGTTCGCCCAAAATATGAACGAGTTCATGAACTATCGTTCAATGAACGCGTTCAGGCGCAACACTGAGCGCAGAGATCCACAAAGAGAAGAATACGGGGAGAGGGAGAGCGAGCGGGCGAGCGAGAGAAACAGAACAGAAAGAGAATGCTCCTGCGGTGTTGTGAAAGCCCCAAACCAAATCACCAACCGCGATAAAACATGTCGTTTGTGTGGTGAAGGCTGATGCAAGCCTCTCTGAAGGGTGTGGGGGGGGGGGGGAACAGAGACAGAGAGAGAGAATATGCAGGTTCATTTTATTGCATCCACAGCTTTTTTGCCCCATTGATGAATGAGCAAAAACTTAAAACCGAACAGCAAGTACTGCTTTAATCTGATGCTCTGATTGGGTGCTCTAGAATACAGTGCTGGTGGAGGTGAGGGGAGGAGATGGAGGTGGAATCAAGGGCATTCAAATAATCATATTTTCTTTGGGCAGCACACAGGGGGCTGGGGGGGGGGACACAGCTGTAGTGCTATCATCCGGCCACTAGGTGTCTCCCACAGGTAGTGTGGACGACAGAGGCCACGGCGGTGACGGAGGTGGCAGTGAGTGAGTGTGTGTGTGTGTGCATAGTAGTGTGTGCGTGAGTGTGCTAGTGCGAGGGCGTCTGTGAACGTGAGCGCGCTAGAGTGTGTGTGAGTGTGCGAATGAGTGTGTGCATACGTAGTGTAGTACTGCGTTGGCATCGCTCAGCCAAGGCAGCAGTGCGCAAGCATGCGTGCCCATGCAGTGTCTCCGCTCTCCTCACACTGAGCAGGCTGACGAGAGAGGGAGAGGGAGAGACAGACAGACAGGGAGAGAGAGAGAGAGAGGGGGGGGGAGAGAGAGAGAGAGACAGACAGAGAGGGAGAGAGAGAGAGACAGACAGAGAGAAAGAGAGAGACAGACAGAGGGAGAGAGAAAGAGAGAGACAGACAGAGAGGGAGAGAGAAAGAGAGAGAGCTAGAGAGGGACAGACAGAGAGAGAGAGACACATGCACCGACAACAACAAAGAGAATCTCCTTCTCCATCCATGCATGCGACCTCCCTCCCTCCCTCCCTCCCTCCCTCCCTCCCTCCTCCACCTTTCCTATAGGGTCCTGTAGGTTCCTGTAGGTCCGTGCGTGCCCCCAGCCTGACATTAACCCACCCTGACAGATGTAGGTGCATCACCCAGACCTGGGGGGGGGGGGGGGGGGGGTCTGGACCAGGGCGTCGCCACGGCGACCGCCACAGACACACAGAGGAGAGGAGAGCGAGAGGCGGTCGTCGTCGTTTCCCCCCCCCCCCCCCCCCCCAGGGATGTGTGTCGTCCTGAGAGCATGGAGATGATGGAGGGGGGTGGGATGGCTCGGCCGGCACATATCTGTGTGTGGTTGCCTGTGAGCCGACAATCAAGACAACGCCATGACAACATGCCTCGTGTTTCTTCCCTCCAATCCGCCCTCAGCGGCTGCAGCCAATCACTCAGCCACTCTCAGGTCACATGTCAATATGAGGCTGTGACTGCAAGTCACTCAACATCTTTCCTCCACCCCTGTGAACACAAACCTGGTCTCTGCTCACCGCTACGCCCTGTGTGATGAGCTCCGTGCCACAGCCTTCTCTCCTCCACACACACAAACACACACAGCTCTCGCCTCCTCTCAAACACACACAAACATCTCTCTCTCCTCCCTGCTCACACACAGACCTCTCTCTCTCCTCCTCACACACACACACACACACACACATCTCTCTCTCCTCCCTGCTCACACACACACACAGCTCTCTCCTCCCCGCACACACATACAGCTCGCTCTCTGTCCTCCTCACACACACACACCTCTCTCTCTCTCTCTCTCTCCCCCCCACACACAAAGGCCTGTGTGGTGATGCTGATGGTGGTTGAAACGGGGTCCATACGACCAGATTAACCTACATTTCCACCTCGCTGAGCGCCAAACTCCCATCCTGTTCACCCACTCATCACGTCTGTGGCGCTCCGCATGCCAACGTTTGCATGTTGGCATGCCAACCCCCTTCATCACTCTCTGCCGCACGCACGCACACACACACACACACACACACACACACACACACACACACACACACACACACACACACACACACACACACACACACACACACACACACACACACACACACACACTAGCCTGTGGACTGCTGTGGTTGGGGGAAGTGGTGTTATTTCCTCTCACATCAGTAACAGGCGGTAACATGATTGACTAGCTTGTGTACAGGGGGGGAGGGGGGTGTTATTGATCAATGTATTGAATATTGAATGGCTCTATCAATAATTTACTCCTCTGCACACATCTGCATGCATGACACACACACACACACACACACACACACACACACACACACACACACACACACACACACACACACACAAGTCTCTCTGGTCAGATCAGAGGTCCAGCCGCTGCCTGCAACAGACACACCACCAATTAACCTTTGTGCTTGCGGACAGAACTTCGCTCGGCTGAAAGAACAGACAAACAGCGACGTGAGGAGCCTGGGAACACATCCTCAGAACCCCGCAAAGAACCGGCCGCACGCGATCCCTCTCCTAGGATCAGTACGCTCTCGCTCTCCCGCTCGTGCTCGCTCTCCAGGCTGCGCTCGCCCTCGCTCTCCCTGAGAGCAACACTCGCTCACTCTCCCTCTCCCTCTCCTCTGGCCTGGTCGGAACAGGGCTAGGCGAAAATGCAGTAGAGGCAGCTTCTTCACCATGACAACGGGAAGAGCCAATCAGAGAGAGGAGAGCGACAACACAGGAAGCAACGACGGCAACCCCTCCCTTTTAAACCGTCCACTTTATGCGTGAAGCTGACGTCAGCGTTCTGCACACAGGGGGGGTCGGGGGGACGTCTCTCACACACCCAGCGCATCAACGCAGCAAAACACGTCTCAAACAAGAGTCTGACGCGCTGAGAGGCTCGGAACGGGCTGCTCGCCTGCTGTGGTCCTTACAGTTACATTTAAATTCAGGGCATTTAGCAGATACGTTTATCCAAAGCGACTTAAAGCGGTTCTTGCCCACATTCACACACCAATGGCGGATTCACCCACGCAAGGCGACAGCCAGCTCGTCGGTAGCAGTGACGGTGAGATGCCTTGCTCAGGGACACTCCAACACTTATCTAGGAGGAGCCGGGAATCAAACTAGCAACCTTCCCGCCCGGCTACAAGTCAACCCACTCTATGTCCTCCAGCGTCTCGTACGTGCAGAATGCAGAAGTGTGATTTAGTGGAATAGAAACATCAGACTTCTCTCCTCTTTGTCTGGTATAAAAGTGATCCCGTCATGTGACTCCCGGGTGTCAAACCCTGCCACCGTTCCTCTGCCATCGGCATGTGACCTTATTACTACAGCCCCCCCCCCCCCAAACCTCAAACAGCCTCTAAAATGGTAATGAGGCGAGGCTGCTCTCCGTCTCTCCTCCGAGCCACGCATGGAAAGACACATGGGCCCAGACCCAGTTAGACGGTGAGGGACACTCATACTGCCAGGCGCCTGCCAGCCTTTGAGCACTGAGGGTGGGGGGGGTTGAGTTGGGCAACGACACAACTCGACCATATGGGACAACAGGAGGGGTGAGATGATGGTAGTCGGTCAGCTGTCCAATGAGAGCTCTGCGTACACGGCGTGTCGTGAAGGCCGCTGGTCACAGGTGGGGGAGTCTGGTCCGAGGACTTCGGTCTGCAATAGACGGCTCTTGCCCCGTTAGTCACTGCCCCCAGGTGGAAGGAGGTCTGGTCCTGGGGGCTTCACGACAGAACAGAGCTACGGAGCAGTTGGTGTGTCATAAATATGAGGCCTGTCAACCCCTCTGAGAGTGTACCTGTGATTAAGGGCTACACAAATACAATTTAAATTTGATTTGGATTCAGGTTACGCACTAGTTTGAAGAGCAAAGGTCCCAAACTGATATGAGAACGCTAAAGACATGGTGAGTCAAGATGATAAGAAGAGAGACCGACCTGTAACCTATAGGAAGGTGACTAACACACAGGTTGGTGTCCGTCTCCATCGGCAGACCCTGACACTTGGTGTGGCCGTTGTTAACGTGCTTCATGTTAAGGCCAGACAGAGTCGAGCACAAAAGACGAGAGAGGAAGGAAATGGCGTGTGTGTGTGTGTGTGTGTGTGTGTGTGTGTGTGTGTGTGTGTGTGTGTGTGTGTGTGTGTGTGTGTGTAGGACAAATATTGAGACAGAGATCATAGGCTTACATTGCAATGTGAAACCTTCCACACGCACTATAACCTAGATCCTGCAGAGTGTGTGTGTGTGTGTGTGTGTGTGTGTGTGTGTGTGTGTGTGTGTGTGTGTGTGTGTGTGTGTGTGTGTGTGTGTGTGTGTGTGTGTGTGTGTGTGGTCCCAACCCCCATGCGGTTGGGACCATCCCACTCTTGTTTAACAGCGCCCAGCAGCCCATCTCATCGCTCGGCACGGAAGTGACACAAGCTGAATTCCGCCGTCTCTCATTCATCACGCAGCACCGCGGCCTACGGCTTCAGCTAGACCAGATAACCCATTAAAAAGCTGTCCAAACGAAACACGGCTCCGATAGGACGGATGTTTTCCCTCCACACAGGGGAAATAACAAGTGAACGGGGCTCTGACGAGAGACGGCATCAATCCACCGGACAACACCGCCGCCCGCTCCACAACCTACAGGAAGAACGCCGTTTGATGGATTGCCGGCCCGAGCTCAAAGACACTTTGGGAGAGGATTGGAATGGAGCCGGTCCAGATAGATGGGGGCTGCAGCCGTCAGAGGTCCTGCCAGAAGCCTGACACCAGCCATCCATCTCGCTTCACCGCCAACCAGTCTGCGGGAAGTGAAAGAGCGGGAAAGGACCTCGAAGCAATTTAATTTTGTAAAACTGAACACCTCTCAGTCATGGCTCGTGGTGAGCGATCGAGAGAGGCAGACGGTGCAAACTAAACAACCGCTGGCCACGAGTCATGGCTTCTGAGGTTTGTTGTGAGCTGAAACCAGGATTCTGTTCGGAGAGAGCAACCGCTCACAGTCCTGAGTGTCACAGGAGAAGGACTGAAGTGGAATAGTTCTGCATCTCGTCAGTACTTTGACAAGTGAGGAGGACCACCTCAAGGCCTCATGCACACCTGACAAAGTGAAAGAAACCAGAGAAGGTACAACTACACCCAGAGATGATCCTCCCACTTAAGACTTTCACAACTCATAGAACGTTTTCCTGCTTCCCATAATGCCTTGCATTTGAACATACCACAGAAGAAGATGAAGAAGAAGAAGAAGAAGAAGAAGGAGAAGAAGATTGCCACGGGGAATTAGCAACATTCCTTCAGAAGAGCAGCTGACCACTAAGCCTCTGGCTAATGGCTAATCCCGCCTTAATGCCTTCAGCCCTATTGGTTCCAGCTAATTACGTTGGCTCACTGTGATTGGTGGAGAGCAGGGTGGGGAAGGGGGGGGGGGGTTGTGGACAGTGTTGTGTTCACAGGTTGTTGGTTCTTCCTGAGGGTTAGGCTTCCTTCCTGCTAGGTGACCTTTAGAGTCGGGGTCACTCAGGGGTAAACACCCCGCGCCTGGTCCTGCCCCCGGGGCGGGGGACGCACGAGGGGACTGGGACCCTGGGGGGTCCACACCTGAAGACCCAAGCAGCCGACTAGCCAAGCCTTCTCTGAAGTCTCGCGGGAACACGGCAAATCACGTGGACAGGAAACGGAGGACGTGACTGTTGATACAGAAAACCAATTGTTGGACCCGTAGCAGTTGTACCCTGTCGCGCTCTTGACGCATTCCGTTGTTCAACCTCATCATCCACATCCCATCCCAGGAACTTAAAACCCATCTGTCCTTTTTGATCTCACATCTAATGGGTGTTATGGCTGATCTCAGTCTCAGTCCCCCCCCCGCTATGACAGATGGACTTGGGGCGGTGGTGATATTCTGCGTCTTAGGACCCCAACCCCGGCAATCAGAGCAACCTCAGTCCCGATTACCCCTATCTCTCTCCTCCCTGACTGAGTTCACCACGATCAGTCTGGCCTAGACTTGGAGGATAAGTCCGCTAGTGGTTCATTGGCTCAGGCCCAATCGGCTCCAAAGCTGACTAGCTTGTCTCCTCCGACATCTTTCACTAGTAAATAGTAAATAGTCTTTTTACTCAACACACACCGCCTGACACACATCCCCAGATAGAGTAAAAATGAAGACTAGGTAACCTTTTGGTTGGTAATTAAAGTAGCCAACATGGAGCATATAGATTGTATGTACAGAATGCACAACACGTCCGTCAACACATTTCTAAAGACACATTTCAGCTGCCTTCAACGTCAACAACAGGGCAGACATTATCATATCTGGGCAGCCGTGTCTAAAAGATACGATGATGATGTGGTGGCGGGCTGCGGCGACACTTAAATACACTTGGAAATACTTAAGAAGAAACACTTTCTTCAGAAGTGTGATGGGAGAGGTCTTTAAGACATCGGGCAGACCTACAGAACCCAAGACTGTACGGCAAAGCGTCTCCAGCTCCAGCCAAGAGGAGTGGAAGACCATATCAACACTTTCAATTGCTAAGGGCTTAAGTATGAACATAACAACTCGGCCCTTCAACAGGAAATTAGTTGCATGGCTCTCTGGGGGGGAAGAGAACGTCTGCGTGTCTTTCTGTGTGTACCGGTCCACTGTACCGGTTCAGACTCTGGTCCGGCCTGGACCTGCCTGTACCGGTCCAAGCCTGACCAGAGTCTGAACCTGGGAGGGAGGAGGAAGGGGGGGTAACTTCCACCATGGAGAGCAACAAAGCAGGAATGTTGACGTCTCTGCGCCGGTGCTTTCATCAGACATCTGGCGGCCCGGCGAGCAGACCTCCGCCACACATCCTCCAGACCCCCCACAGGGTCCTGGGTCACGTGGGGCCGTGAGGAGGGGTCCAGCTGAGTCCAAACCCCCCCCCACATGGACCAACAACCAACACAACGACCCTGTAGGACTACAGAGAGTAGACGACAGCAGCTGCTGCTGCTGTCGTCTACTCTCTGTAGTCCTACAGGGAGAGGGTCCTGGTCTGTAGTCCTACAGGGAGAGGGTCCTGGTCTGTAGTCCTACAGGGAGAGGGTCCTGGTCTGTAGTCCTACAGGGAGAGGGTTCTGGCCTGTAGTCCTACAGGGAGAGGCTTCTGGTCTGTAGTCCTTACAGGGAGAGGGTCCTGGTCTGTAGTCCTACAGGGAGAGGGTCCTGGTCTGTAGTCCTACAGGGAGAGGGTCCTGGTCTGTAGTCCTACAGGGAGAGGGATCTGGTCTGTAGTCCTACAGGGAGAGGGTCCTGGTCTGTAGTCCTACAGGGAGAGGCTTCTGGTCTGTAGTCCTACAGGGAGAGAGTTCTGGCCTGTAGTCCTACAGGGAGAGGCTTCTGGTCTGTAGTCCTACAGGGAGAGGCTTCTGGTCTGTAGTCCTACAGGGAGAGGCTTCTGGTCTGTAGTCCTACAGGGAGAGGGTCCTGGTCTGTAGTCCTACAGGGAGAGGGTTCTGGTCTGTAGTCCTTACAGGGAGAGGGTCCTGGTCTGTAGTCCTACAGGGAGAGGGTTCTGGTCTGTAGTCCTACAGGGAGAGGGTCCTGGTCTGTAGTCCTACAGGGAGAGGGTCCTGGTCTGTAGTCCTACAGGGGGAGGCTTCTGTGTCTGTAGTCCTACAGGGGGAGGGTTCCGGCCCACAGGCCTGAGCGATGAGTCAGAGCCGAGGTGTGTTGCCGTTGTGATGGAGGAACACAAGGACCTCTTGGTACGGAGCGGGAAACAATGACCCCCCCCCCCCCCCCACCCACCCACCCTGCGCTTAGGCTGACCAGCTGACCATGACAGGAGGAGGGGGGTGGGGTGGGGGGGGGAGGAACAACCTCAGACTGATGTTGGGGGTGTCGTCATGGGAGAGAGAGCGAGAGAGAGTAAGAGCGAGAGCCAGAGAGAGCGAGAGCCAGAGAGAGAGAGAGAGAGAGAAAGCAGAAGTTGAAAAGAAGGGGTTGGGACTTCTGTCTGTGTCTGTGTGTGTGTGTCTGTCGGGGGGGGGGGTATTGGCTCCATATGGCCTCTATTGTTGTGGAGGTTTTTGGTCAATAGCAGAGGAATGTCTTTGCACCCTGAGAGACGAGCCTGGGTGAGATGGCAGGTGTCGTCAGCGGGTCACATGACCCGCTAACACAGAACCCACTCTGGAGCGGAACACAGAGCCAACTTAACACAGAACAGTATGATGACACACTGAACCCACACACACACGCTGGCACGCACACACACACAGAAATACACAACCACACACATGCAAATGCACACACACACACACACACAAATACACAACCACACATACACACACGCACACACACATACACACAAACACACACACCCTGAAGGCGTTTCTGCCACATCACACAGCATCAGCTCTGTCCGGCCGAGCGATCAAGGTGGACCCAGCGATGCGACGGAAACATGTAAAGGTCAATTCAATCCTCCACCACCTTCACCTCCTCCCCCTCCTCCTCCTCATCTTCCTGTCCTCCACCCCAGGACTCCTCTGAAACACAGCCCTCCTCCTCCTCCTCCTCCTCCTCCTCCTCCTCCTCCCTGACGTAACTCAGGGGGCGGGGGGGGGGGTAGAAGGTCTGACCCCCCATCAGAAGCGAGCAGGGCTCTCCAACACGGTTCGGAGTGACTCCAGCACTACTGGTCCATGGAACGCCAAAAGCTCAACTTGAGTGGATCATTGAGAGCGATACACAGCCGCACGGATGTACTAACCCCTCTGACGGGCACACCCCTACACATGTATGCCACTAGCACGGAGCAGCGTGGCCACGCATCGCCACCCACAAGCCTTACACCCGCGTACCCAGCGTCATTAGGCTGGCACTGGGCACGCTGGCAATGCAAGCGCTACGATCGGTTACTCCACTCTACCCATCCGCCAAGTAGACTAAGAACATCATCCCCACACCACTACCACACACACTGAGACACACCCAGCTAGACACTGAATAGCTAGCACCAAGCGTTTACAGTGAACAGCTTCTAGTCACTGAACAGCTAGCGCCCAGCGGCTACACTGAACAGCTAGCGCGCAGTGGCTACTAGACACTGATCAGCTAGCGCCCAGCGACTCCAAGACACTGAACAGCTAGCGCCCAGCGGCTACACTGAAAAGCTAGCATCCAGCGGCTCCAAGACACTGAACAGCTAGCGCCCAGCGACTACCAGGCACTGAACAGCTAGCGCCCAGCGACTATCAGACACTGAACAGCTAGCGCCCAGCGGTTACACTGAACAGCAAGCACCCAGCGGCTACACTGAACAGCTAGCTCCCGGCGGCTACACTGAACAGCTAGCTCCCGGTGGCTACACTGAACAGCTAGCTCCCGGCGGCTACAGTGAACAGCTAGCTCCCGGCGGCTACACTGAACAGCTAGCTCCCGGCGGCTACACTCAACAGCTAGCGCCCGGCGGCTACTCACGATGTAGTGGGGGCTCCTCAGGTAGGAGAACATGGGTCTGCAGTGGGGCCCGGCGCGGTCCGGTCCGGTCATATCTGGCCCAGAGAGAGGGGTGGGACGGGGGGTCTAGGAGGCCGGGACGCAGGTGTCTCTAGCTGCAGGATGTGTGCAGGCTGCCCTACCGACGCAGAGTGGAGCAGAGAGGAGTGGAGTGGAGTGGAGTGGAGAGGCCTCGGTACACGATTACAGGATCTTAAGTTCTATTTAGAGCGTCGCTGCTCGACTTAAATAGGAGCACTCATTAGCTACGACCTCACAGGGGGGGGGGGGGGGGGGAGGGAGGGAGGGAGATAAAGAGAAGGATGAAAACAGAGAGAGAGAGAGAAAGAGAAAGAGAAAAAGATAAGAGGAAGTGAAAGAAAGGGAGTGTGAGAGAGACTCAGAGAGTGAGAGAGAAAGAGAGTTAGAGAGAATGACAGAGAGAGTGTTAGAGAGATAAAGATGGAGCGAATGAGAGAGTTACAGAGAGTAGGATGGAGAGAGAGCGTGTGAGAGAGATATAAAGAGAGAGAGAGAGAGAGAGTGAGAGAGAGAATGAGCGAGAGAGTGAGAGTGAGAGAGAAAGAGAGAGTGAGACTGAGAGTGAGAGAGAGAGTAGGATGGAGAGAGACAGAGAGAGAGAGTGTGAGAGAGATGGAGAGTTAAAGAGAGTAGGATGGAGAGAGTGTGTGAGAGAGAGATAAAGGAGAATGATGGATGGCAGAAGGTCCTCAGCTCCCTCTAGGGGACGGTAAAAGGTCGGGGGTCGTGACCTCTGCAGGTCATTAAGTGGTTCACACGCTCCTCACACACTGCCAGACGTTTGCACCAAAGCTCCGCCCGACACACATGTCCTGAGCGATAAGAGCGCTCTCCATCACCCTGGCTCTCAGTCCGGACCCCCACGGAGATGCTGGGACCCCCCCCCCGAGGCCAGCTGTCGGGGGGGCCAATGGGAGACCATCAAAACACACACACACACACGCACACACACGCGCGCACACACGCGCACATGCACGGCCCCCGCGGCGGAGAGACGCTGCTGGCCACGCGTTCCTGCGTCCCGCTCCGGCGCTGCGAGGAGATGATCGGTATTACATTTCAGAGCTCGCAGATATCGGAGCACGCGGTACAACGAGGGCCAGACGGCCCCGATGGAGGGGAAGAGTTCACGGCTGCTGCCCCAGCTGGAACACGCTCCGTCAGAGCAGCGCCGACGGGGCGGGCACATCAGCGGCAGGGTCTCAGCCGCGCATTCATGGGATACACTGTGTGTGTGTGTGTGTGTGTGTGTGTGTGTGTGTGTGTGTGTGTGTGTGTGTGTGTGTGTGTGTGTGTGTGTGTGTGTGTGTGTGTGTGTCTATGTTCGTATGTCAGCCATACGAACGGACACGGACAGCATGTCTGTGTGCAGCATGTGTGTGTGTGTGTGTGTGTGTGTGTCTCTATGTTTGTGTGTCAGCATCTCTGTGTGTCAGCATGTGTGTGTGAGTGTGTGTGTCTCTGCGGATGTGTTTCTCCCCCTCCCCTGCAGCACGGTGCAGTTTGACACCTCTCTGGAATGTGACCTACTTTCCGTGTCAGCCGCACCGCGCTGACACGCGGCCACGCACCACAACACGCCACGCACACGCCGTGGCCTCTGCCTGTGTTTATCAACCCTCACAAAACACTCCTCTCGTCCTCCTCCCTGCTCTCTCCTCTCCTCTCCTTCTCCTCTTCTCCTCCTCTCCTCTCATCCTTTCCTCCCTGCTCTCTCCTCCTCCTCTCCTCCTCACCACACAAACATGCAGCTAAAGTGAAGGAAGCCTGGAGCTACCTGCAGTAGCCCAGAATCAGAACAGCCATTGTAGCTTAATTTTTCATTCAGGGCATTCAGCAGACGCTTTTATCCAAAGCGACTCACAGTAAGTACATTTATCAGAAGAAAGAGAAACGACAATATATCGCTGTCAGTAGAGTTTTCATAGAACCAAGTGCCAAGCACTAACAATCGCAAGGTTAGGTTAGTACTATTTTTAAGTGCCAGGACGTGCAACATACAATAAGTGTGTACATTAAAGGCCAGTTTGTGCTACACACATGATGTGCGATGTCTTGGTGACCTCATCGCAAACTGGTAAACGCCTGACACACCTGTGATTTCTATCGCTATATGCTGTTACAAAACTCAATGTGCCGCCAATGAATCCTTCAACACAACGCCACACACACACAACGCCGTGTGTGTTAACCGCATCTGAGGACTGAGGCAATCGCAGGGCGAGGCTGCCTGTCTCTGAACACAGCCCAGGGATTAGTATCCAGGACGGTGGCTAGGCTAGCATATGAGTCATGAGAGAGAGAGAGAGAGAGAGAGAGAGAGAGAGAGAGAGAGAGAGAGAGAGAGAGAGAGAGAGAGAGAGAGAGAGAGAGAGAGAGAGAGAGAGAGAGAGAGAGAGAGAGAGAGAGAGAGAGAGAGAGAGAGAGAGAGAGAGAGACTGCACCACTCAGCTCATCAGTGTATTAACCTCGGTGAATCAGGTTAATTGAAAATCAAACATGGGTCCTGAGTGCTTTAATCACAACGCGGCACACTGCTCTGTGGGGAACATGGGTTACAGGAGGCAGACATAGGTGTGTGTGTGTGTGTGTGTGTGTGTGTGTCTGTGTGTGTACGTGTCTGCGTGTGTCTGTGTCTGCGTGTGTGTATGTGAACGTGTGTGTGTCTGCGTGTGTACGTGTGTGTGTGTACTTGTCTGTGTGTGTGTGCGTGTAAATGTCTGCGTGTGTGTATGTCTGTTTTTGTGTGTGTGTCTGCATGTATTTACTTGTGTCCTGCGTGTGTGGGCGTGTGTGTGTGTCATACATGTGTGTATGTCTATGTGTGTGCGTGCTCTACACCCGGCTCTGCCTCGGCCCTTGGGCCTGAGTTGAACAGTCAACAGTGCTGCGGGTGTGTGTGTGTGTGTGTGTGTGTGTGTGTGTGTGTGTGTGTGTGTGTGTGTGAGAGAGAGAGAGACAGACAGACAGACAGACAGACAGACATGTGAACATGAATTATTCAGGCCCCGCCCCCTTCCACACACACACACACACACACACACACACACACACACACACACACACACAGGACTATGCGGGTCAGTACCAGGCCGTCTGAAGGCTCAGACACACGGTAACACCACCACCCCGCCTTCCCCCCCTCAGGTCTGGATCCGCCCCAGTCTGAAAGCCACTTCTGTATCTGGGGTCCTGGGTACTGCCAGGAACACCCCCCCCCCCCACACACACACACACACACACACTCCCCTCCGTCTCCCCCCCGCTATCTGAAGCCCTCGGTCCATTAACACACCCGGCGCTGGTACACACGGGCCAGAGAGGAGATGGACCCAAACGCCACCGCATCCAGACCTCTCACCGACCGCACCGATCAATGATCCGCTCGGAGGGGGGAGAGAGAGGGAGGGAGGGCGGAGAGAGAGAGAGGGAGAGAGAGAGAGTTAAAGAGGGAGGGAGAGAGAGAGGGAGAGAGAGAGAGGGGGACAGAGAACAACAGAGAGAGACACACAGAGATAGACACAGAAGGAGAGAATAACAGAGAGAGACGGAGAAAGAGACACAGAAAGAGAGAGTAACAGAGAGAGAGAGACGGAGAGAGACAGGAGAGGATGAAGGCTGGATGTGATGGAGCCGGAAGACAACAGACACACACAAATGCACACACGCACACACACACAAACGCACACACACACACACACACACACACACACACACACACACCCCTGTTAACATCACATTCAAAGCTCTCTGCCACGGAGGAAACAGGAGCAGGCGTGACATCCCAGTAGAGACCAGTGCTCCCAGCAGGGGCCTGGAGGCCGCCCCTCTTTCCTCCATAAATCATTTAACTCACAAGACTAAATGCTTGGAAAATTGTTTACTACTACGCCCATTTCTAATATAACTCGTCCATGGAAAAACAAAAAGATTATATTAACTTCCACAAGGCGGAGGATTTGAGCTTATGAAACAGATTAGGCGACGCCACTTGGATGTACAGTAGAATTAGCTTTCTGTGTCATACAGGGTGCGTCCGGTAATCGTCTGATAGGACGGCCGCGTTGTAGGTGATTGTTGGTTCATATCGGGGCCAATCCCTTTAAACATTACCAGGGCTTCCCACAAACAACACA